>NW_024428472.1:0-27626 GCF_017562075.2 Anopheles merus | reverse complement strand
CTGCGCCAAAAGCTTAGACGGGGCACCGGACGGCCAGTGTTAGGGAAAGCATCTGCAGCAATCGAAAAAAAAGGAGGATGGGGGAAAGAGGGGAGACATGATACAAACAGCAGCACGGCCTGCTGCTTACAAAGCTGCTTTAAAGCTGAAAGTGAGACGTGAAGCTGCTCGGCTTCTAATGCGATAGTGATGTGATGCGGATTGCATACATAAATGGGTTCAGCTACACGCACCCTCCTGAAAGTATGCAATGCAGTTAGCTGGTTTTAGTTAAGCGATTTTAAGACACTTTTAAGGTACTTTTTATTAAATAGTTAAATTATTTTTTAATCATCATAATTATTTCAATAAAAATAGTCATTTTGCAATCAAAACTGAAATGGAAATTTTTGAAATTAAAAAAAAATGAATCAATTTTGAGTTCTCACATAGCATGAGTATTGACATTCTTTTTTAGAAATACTTATGCAAGCAAGCTTTATATGTTCGTCTTAGATTCATATTATTTATAAGAAAACGAAGTATTCATTTGCGTAGGATTGCGTGATATGAAGATATGAAATTATAGTAACTCAGCTCCAAAATCTGCTTTTTTCTGTTTACATACAAATGCTTCCTAATTATTAGCTAATAGATTAGATAGCCCTTTGACCCCATGGCTCGCGTGACTAACCATGTAGATGGGCTGCTGTTAAGTGTGGAATAGTTGTTTCATCGGCTCAAGATGGCGCTGCTTTGTTGCTTAACTCAGATGTAAACTAAATTGCCTATATTTTGGGCGCATTTCAATCCTAAACACCGCTTTTAACACTTTAAGCGCCGTGTCATATAAATTCGCATGACGGTTTTGCTCACCGTTCAGCTTTGCATCTGACGCTCAGTGATTCTCTTGATAACGAATGAGGTAGGAAAGAGAGAACGAGAACGACATGTGCTACACCGCTTAACGCAATGAAACAAAAGAGTGATAACGATGGCACGAGAAAGTGTCGCTCTCATCGCTCTCTTGCCATGCGCTACCTGCTCGCTCAAAAACTGTGACGTCATGCCGGCGGTCAAAGTGTTAATAATTATTAGTCCGCCTATGTATGCATTTAATTTCTCCGGGTGATCATTTTGTAGTCGCATCGTGAAGAAATCATTCAACTCTACGTGGAAACGAAAGAGCCATCATAGCCATAGCCACCATCAGCCATAAAGAAAAACTCTTCCCTTTGTTGCAATGGTAAAACCCACAACCTGCTGAATCCCTGTTCACGCACAAGCCACGCGTTTTACAAACAGTAAACAGTCGAAGGGCCTACAGTCCATCCCATCCCAAACCAACAACTCCAGCTACAAGCAGCTGCAAAATAAAAATCAATCGATTTTCGACGCTGCAAGAAATGCACTCATAACATAAAGGATTGTACTCACACACACACAAACACACGCACACCAGAGGGCAGTGCGGCATGAAAGGTGGCCGCATTATGCCTGGTTTAGATTCCGATTTGCGCCATATTGGTGTGACGTTGTGGGTGTTTTCCCTCTCTCTCTCTCTCTCTCTTTCTCTTTGTGCGCTCTACTATTGGTAGTTATTCATTAAATGAAATATTGCATTTCAGGTAGCGCAGCATCGCAACGTACAGTGGTGGCAGTGAGTTTGAGACCATTGTGCCAACTAAGAGCATCCAAGCTAAAAGATTTTGTGTAGCGCGTTGCATGAATTTAGGCGTTTTTCGTAAGAAGCTCTTTTAGCAACACAGGTTGCATAAATTTAGGCGTTTTTTCGTAAGAAGCTATTTTAGCTACATAGGTTGCATAATTTTAGGCGTTTTTTTTAGTTTTTCTTAGCAGAGGAGTTCAATTGTATCATAATAACATTATATTAACACAGAAAATAGCTCACGGGATGTCAGGGTTTCAATCTTCTAAGTCTTCACATACGTTCACAAACAAAATACCAAAATCACAAACTTAGTGCTGTAGATCGCATTCGCTCCTCCTTAAATTGAACCCTACGCAAAGCACTGTAATATTTTTGCTGGTGCCCAACCGTGCCTCACTATTTATGATTTATACATATCCATCATCCCGCTCGCCTCCCGGGCCCCACACTACCCCTCACTTCTACACGCCCAGACGGCACTACGGCAAAAAAAAACACGTGTGTCACGTGTGATTATCGCTTCATTAAGAATGCTACTTAATTATCAACATTTATCCGAATATCATTAATTAATTAACTATTTATAAACATGACGGGGTGGCCCTTTTGCGCGAGCGTTCCCCGTTCCGTATAGTGCGGGCAACATTATGCTTCCCTCCTGCCAATTCCGTCCACCTGGAGCACATATGGCAGTTGGGGACACACACACATACACACATCGCCAGCCAAAACGGTCGGAAATAAAGCGTAAAATTCGACACATTCATGTCGCCTTCCCCTGTATTGGGAGGTGCTTTTTGGGCATAATATTCGAAATTAAACAGCCCAAAAAAAAACACCCTTTTCGCCCACTTTAGCGTGTAGTTGGTTGAGGGTTACGATTCTTTCCTTTTTTTTTGCTAGTTTTTAACCACTTTTTTCCCTACTTGAACGGAACCATGGCGCACGCCATGAATGATGGATATGTTGGGTCGGGGCCGCTCGTGTACCAATTCATCGATGGGGAAAGGGAACACACTTTTCGCCGTCGGAAGCAGTCCAAAAAATCAAGGGGACTGCTGCCGCTATGTTGTCAAAATTATCATTATTGGCATTATTATTATTAATAACGTTAACGTCATCCTCTTGCCCTTTACCGACGATGCAACTTGAATGCTTGAAATGAATCATGAATCATGCAAAAAAAGGATGCATTTTTTGGGTTTTGTTGTTATTGTCTTGTTTCCTTTTCACTCTTCACTACCGACTGCAACCCACAACCGGGGGACAACGGAGGGAAATCGGTTTTAACGATACAAAAGCACAGATAAGGTATTATAATTATGGCCCCGCCAGTCGAAGAACCAGGCGCGAGGGGACAGGGTTCCTCCCCAAAGTCGCGTTTCGGTTTGCCGCTTCAGCACGCACCTCGCACGGACTTCCCTCCTGCGCAAAGAGGGAAACTTGGGGGACAACGCGAACGTTCAACACGACACACGGCGACAGTACAATTGCAAATAATAACGATTAATAATTTGCACCCGCACGAGTCGTTCGTTCGGGTGTGTGCATGTGTGTGTATGGGCCGAACCAGTTGTTGCTATAGTTGAAGTGCACACCACGGCGGTGTGCATAAATGCATTTACGCGCATGAAAGGGGGACAGGCAGGACAAGGCGGGGGATCAATACGGCGACAAACGATTGTTAAAACGTTGCTAACTCTCACATACACAGAGGCACTGTGCACGGGAGTTTTGGTGTTTTTGAGGTTGTGGGCCACTGTTCGGCACTGTTCTCGGTTGATCGAATTTTAGGTACTCTTTGTGCATTTGTATGCATTTGTATGCATTTGTGACGGGAGTTTAAAACCGATGGTTAAAAGTCGCTTAAAGTTAAATGTAATTTCACTCTACCTTTCAATTACAATTGCTAATCGTTTAAACAGTGTTAAGCTGACAACCGGTTTTATCTAATTAATTTAAAAATATTACAGCATATGGTTGATGGTTGTTGAGCCAAAGAAGAAGAAGATAAACTAAATACAAATCAATAACTTGAGATTTTTCTTCTTTATATAAGTAATAACTCTTTTTTCCGTTTATATCACTTTAGATAGAGTAGCTGGTAGATGAAAACGATTTATCTTATTTCAATTATCACAAAAACATTCGATTTTATTTTTTTTTATTCACTGTTTAGATAATCAACTGTAATCCTTTAACAAGAATTAATATTCAATTTAAGTAAATATTCGATTTTCCAAAGAAAAATCGAATCAAAACATGTAAACTTTTGTTGTATCTAAACATCAGATCAAACAAAAGCTTATAATAAATAAAGAAAAAAAAAACAACAAAAAATATTTATTTAGTTTAGCATACTGAGTCATCTGAAAAAATCAAGCAAAAACAACATAGCATAGAACATTTTAACATAGTATCAAACAAACTTTAACAATGTTGCTTACCAGAATTTAAAATTAATGATCAAATAAAAGAAAAAAAGAAAAAAAAATAAGTTTATCCGAACAATAAAGGAGACGGGCAGATAAATAAACAAAGATACACCAATAAAGAAACAACTAGAACAATATAACTCAAACAATTACTCAGCTGGTTCAAATTCATGTTTAGGTCCATTTCACTGCTTCAATCTGATCTGGTTTCAACATTCAGTCATTGAAGTTCAATTAACGAAGAGTGTAGTAATTTACTGGTAGTGGATTCTTTGGTTGGATAAACGCCATTATGGCATGTAGCATCTGTTTTAATAGTTGCTTAGTGGTGACACCCTAAAGTCGGACTCCTCATATTTTATCCCATTTTTGGGGACTTTGGGGCTTTTGAATCACCTGCTGAAATACTACTTATTTAACTTAATTTCAATGATGAGCTAAATGAATGCTTCTGCAGAAAATCAGCCCGATATATTTAAACATCTTGAAAAACATAGTACATTAAACATAATGATACGAATTATATGAGTACGACCGGATGGCCGATGTAGTGCTACGATTATGAGTTATTCATATTATTAGTCATTAGCAGCTATCAAAAGGCTGTATTTGCTTTTTTTTTGTGCCAACTAAATGAATTAGGTTTAGAAAACTAGTTCCGAAAATTGTTTTTTTTTTTTTGCATGATTGTTTTAGATACTGGTCTGATTATCTGTACTCGCTTAGCCGCAGAATATCCGCATCGATGTGAGAAGACGATATACGGTTAAATTCGTTTAAATTAATATTCATTACTTATTTATCTCCATGTTTACTTGCGGCAAGGATCTAAGCTTACGTTCCAAGTACTTTTTAGAAGATGAATAACTCAATATAGATTCGATATGCGTGATTTCAGCTCATCGTTTTAGGCCATTACTGGGCTGCTGGACTCCGTTTCTCTGCACACTGAAATCACTATCGAAATAAAACGTAATTATAAAGATAGGTCAGAATAAGTGTATTAGTGGAATTTCGGCCACACATATAGCCAAATTATGTAATTTAGCCGCCCCATAAGTTGTAATCTCGTGCAGCAAAAGTGTGCCCCGGCGCATCATCACGTGACATGCTCGATGATCGTAAACGATGCTTCATTCGCGTAATTTCAGCTAAACCATCAATTTTCTCAATCTTAGATGCATTACAACACGGCCACCAGCACCCAAATGAAAATGACCACAATTTTCCATCCAGCTCCACGCGCGTTGGCCTGCGGTGTGCCAAATGGCGCTTTGCCCGCGGGATTATTTCTAGCAAATAATTGCGTTTGTGATCAAACAATTACTTACTCCAAAGCACCATTACCATTGGTGGGGGCTGATTTGGGTAAAGCTTTATGCTATAGTACGAAAAGCCTTTTAAATAAATAAGATCAATCCTATTACTCTCTCTCTCTCTCTAGCGCTCACTTTAAACCAGCTGCACGTTCATTATTATGCTAGAAAAACACGTTTTTCCCCACCACCCTCAAATGTTGTCCAAGGGTGCTATTGGCTAAACCCGGCGAGCCTTCGCGGAGCGATAAATAACGATAAAAATTAAACGAATGTGGCAAAACTATCTGGCCCGTGCATATTTCCCCGGCTGCGTGAAACGCACACACGGCTTCAGCAAAAGGACGGATCAACGAACAGGGCCAGGCGGCAGGCCGCAGCAGGAACAGGACGAAATTTGAAAGCCAAAAAGTCATTATCGGAAACATTGGGTTCACACGCACAGGACCCTATCCCTTTCCTCCCTGTCACGCACGGAACGGGCTGCACAGGCGGGGGATTGAGACCTGGGGCTTGCGCGTTTTCCCTCGAAAAAGGGAAATTTTAATAAAATGCCTTTATCACACGCATTTTCGGTTCTCGTGCAGGCAGCAAGCAAGAAGTGCATGCATGCCATGCACTGGGCTTGGCCTCCCCCCCCCCCCACCCCTGCGACCGAAACGAGAATGGAATGTTTTGGGGTGAAACATTTTCATAACGGTCGGATGGAGCGAACGCGGCGTGTTTTGACCAGTGGCGGCCTTTGTAGTGATTTCGCTTTAAGAGTGGGGAGAAAAAAAGTGGTTCCATTTTCATGGCATCCTGTTCGCGATTCACACTCGTGTGGCTTTATATACATACCGACGCGTTTGCTTTGTTGATGCACTTCTAACGAGACGGTGACGACAGCAAGCTTATCCCTTCAGGCGGAATCAACCCCGCTCTGGTTGAAAAGCGGTGTTACGTGCTTTCATCAAACGGAGCCGCCGGTGTCCTGCTTTTTTGGCAGCTGCTTAAATCTTATTAAAGCTCGTTAGCTTTAACATATAATTGATTATTCCCGCTTCTCGCTATAGCTTCGAACAGCCACGCTCCGGACAACCAACATGATGAAGGGCTGCCATAATGGTGTCCGTTAAATGAATAGTTAATTTAATTGAATACGATCGTTAATTAACCGCAGCGAGTACCGAACCGTCGGTTTAATCACAGCGCAAGCACGCTTCCGACAAGACCGCTTGAACGTCACTCCTCCTCGACGAAGTTTAAAGGGCGCTGTGAGGACGATCTTTAAAGAAACCATACAATATCGGATGTCGACACGGACGACCAGCAGCACTCAGAACGCACACACACACACACACACGCTTGTTGTGTTACTGTTAGCACCATTCTTGATATAGATAGAATTATTTATTGTAGCACGAAAGTAGCCTGCATGCACGCCCTGTGTTGTGCCGATTGGAGCTGCACATCCTGTAGATCAAACCACGAAGCACCTTCCCTCACCGCCTCTGCTGCTGATTAGTTGCGGATGTTAATTTTGTAACTCACTGTTTTCAATTTCGAGTGCCGCTCCAATTCAGAATAGGGTTTTGTTTTGTAACGTACATTGCTTTTTAGAAACTACACCAGAGCCCTGAAAAAGCGTGAAAATAGAGAAAAAGGACGGATTTTTTTTTAAATTAAACTGCCTTTTACATTACTTTTCGAATTGTACTAACGCATAACTGTTGCTTCCGCTTGCCGTCCGGCTATCGCCTTGTGTTTTTTACTCTCTTTTCTCTCTCTCTCTCTCTCTCTTTTCTCTTTACTAACTAGGGAACGCATGTGCCCCAACGCCGCCAAGCCATCGGGACCATCCGGAGAGTGGTGGGTGGGGGAGATTACGCACGACGGAACCACCTACGCTCTGGCCCGGTGCCCTCCCCACCAGCGGTTTAGGCTGGTGCTCCGCCCCGGTTAATGCAATCCATCTCGACGTCATCGATCGGTTTCCTGCGGTAGCGTGCCGGCAGCTGCCATTCCTCAATCGCCTCGCCCGACGACACCGACCGTGCGTGCTAAAAATAAACAAAAGGCGTGTGCGAATCAGTCACGGTTTTTGGCCAAACACAGGCAGTGGCAGCAGCAGCAGCAGCAGCATGATTACACACTGCACAATGGAACACTGTAAACAATTATGTAACCCGAACAAAATGTGCGGAACGCTCGCCCGGACGAAAAGCAACCATTGGTGCTGCAGCATCCGTGGGAACACCGTTGGCGTTGTTTTGCCATCTGCACAGGATTAGCTCAGCTCTTTCGGCGTGGACTTACCGCTGGAGCGGCTGTGTTGGCGGCTGCACCGCCCGCCGTATGGCTGGCCGCCTCCTGGAACGGGCCACCCTTGCGGAACTTGATCAGCGGCACGCGCTTGGCGGAGGACAGCACCGAGCGCAACATTACCATGGCGCGTTAAAACCGGAACTTCAGCAACTGGCAACGGGACGGTGTGTGTGTGTGCGCGACTATCTGCTTCCGACGTTCCGGGGAGCCTTTTTTGTGTCCCGTGTTCCGCGAAGACTTCGCACGATATCAAAACAAATCACCGAGAAAAGAACGATTTCGTGTGTTATTGCTGGCCGAGGTGTATAGAGAGAGAGAGAGAGAGAGAGAGAGAGAGAGAGAGAGAGAGAGAGGAGAGAGAGAGAGAGAGAGAATGGTAAGCTTGACAGCTACTTTGATCAAGGTGGATTTAAAAATATCAGGTGGTGGACTCTAGTGCATTTTGACAATTCGTCACTTGACGTAAGGTCCCCAGGATTCAAACATTGTTTACATTTATTAATTTGTTCATATAATTTATCTACCCATTTTTTCGATTAAATATTCTTTAAAATATATTTTGGACTTTGCGAGTTCTTATCAAACATTAAAATATGGATTAAAGTGTGTTATTTTGTTTTATTCCGTGAATTTATCTTTTGTTAATATATCTCATTTTTTCGATAAAATCAATAGACACACAAAAATGCACATAATAACAAAGAAATCTGTTCTATTTGCTAAGCTTGGCGACCCCCAAACAGAGTGGCCAGATTATTTTTGCGGTTTTCGGTAGGCGCATCAAAATTTTATCGGTAGTTTTCGGTAGGAGTTTAAGATTATTTCGGTAGTTTTCGGTAGGCTTTGAAGTGTTGAGCGGGGGGGGGGGGGGTTGTCGTAGATGGAAGCTAATCTGTCCCATGAGGAACAGCACGAGAAAATAACATCTTTCATTTATTTAAAGGAGATAGTTTAGATTTGGTTCATAGCGCCCGCTGCGCAAAGCGACGGAAGAAATCAAGGCGTTCAGAGAATTTTATCATGCCTCCCGCTGCGCAAATTCGAGCAGTTTTCTGCGTAGTTTTTTGCGTCGTTTTGTGTCAAAAAATACGCAAAAAAATACGCTAGACTTCAGCCAAAACTACGATAGCCAGCGTACCCAAGTGCCACAAATCCACTAAACGACCACTAAACGCCTTCTAAACGCCTCAAATTCTCTACCTAAACGGAATATAGAAAGACTTCGTTTAGCAGACGGCAAACGACTCATGCATTCTAAAAATAGCAAAAAAGCTGGTGGCGCCATCTGTTTGTGGGATACCCAACCTGTGGAGCTTCCTCGCTTGGAGGAGAGCTTTCTCATTTCCTCTGTACTTTTGTATGGTTTCGCATTGAAGTTATGCATCGCTAGAACTAGAACGGCGATACGATTGTTTAAATACTAAACTCCAACAGAAACCACCAGCACTGAAGCAAGTGAGATTAGAGTAATGGTCGTTGGTGTTGATACTCACGTATCTGACCACACGACCATTCATATAGATTTTTGCTCAGAAAGTTAGAAGGCTATATAGGTCATGATAAGATGAAACTTGTCGAAACACATTGCAAGAAAAGGATAGCAATATAATGATGAGTTGTAATACGCCATCTATTGATCAAACCAATGAAGCTGTGGAGCTTTCATTTTTTTTTCTATGGATATTCAATTTTCCAGTCGTTTAAGCTTAATCTGTGGCGCTTGGGAAGTCCTATACAGTTTTCATGTTCGATGTCGTGTTCTGTTGCTGCTAGAGCGCCGGGTTACATTATCTGTCAAATTGCATATACAATTTTATCAGCGCGTTCGAGTTCATGAAGTGCAGACACGGGCCTTAGTTGTCTCTGTTGAAGTTCTGGTTCTGGTTGCTAGTGATTTCCATATAGAGTTTAATACATTAAGTGATTTGGGAAATGGTAATATGACTTTTGGTCAGTATTACGAAAAAATCTGTGATTTTCGGTAGGATAAATGAAAAATCGGTAGTTTTAGGGGGCTCATCTGTGAATCGGTAGGCATATCAAAAATCGGTAGGAATACAGATAAATCGGTATTTCTGGTCACTCTGCCCCCAAAGGCCCTAATCCACCACCTGATATTTTAATCCACCTTGTACTTTGATTGAAGGAAGAGCTGTCAAGTCGCTTCCCGGTGAAAAAGTTATACTGAAGCTTTGCTCTTTTTCAAAATTTCATTTTTGGCGGTTTGGCCAGACGAATTATTCTGTAAATTCATTATCGAAACTTATGAAAGGAAATGATACTAATTCAGTTTCGTATTCCCTTTCTTTTCGCTATGGGTAACATTGTGGAATTTATTGGATGAAGAGTATCAAAAGTGAATGATGAGTAAAATAAAATCGCCACCCCCCCCCCCTTGCCGCTTTTCCACTACTTCCGCTTGCGACACTTGGCCCTGCCCCGGCGCCGCTTCGACCCGGGCGCCTTCGGGGACGTGCCGTTCGTGGCCGCCTTCTTGTAGCTGCGCGAGATCGCCCGGCTGGCGCTGTTCTGGATGCCGCCCATGCTCGGTTTCCGCGTCGCGATCAGATCCTGCGAGACCAGCTCGGCCAGCACGCCCTGGTGCGCCAGCATCGACAGGAACGTGCAGATAAACTCGTCGTAGTTGTGCGTGCGCCGGCAGTCGTCCAGCTTGAACCGGTCGCGCTTCTCGTTCTCGTCGCACAGGTGCTGCTCGGTGATGGCGATTTCCGATTCGAGGTTCTTCAGCAGCGACAGCAAATCTTTCGGCGAAAACGTGCCCGCCCCGATGAACGACGAGGGCGGCGAGGGCGGTGAGGAGTGGTCCGGCTCCGGTTTGATGTCCGGCTCGCCGATGATTTCCACCGAATCGGACGAACTGTTCATGGAGACGAACGATTCGAGCTCCTTCGAGACGGCCACCGACGAGGACGAGGACGACGGTTGATCCGGTTGCTTTTCCTCCTTGATCGCTAGCAGCTCTGAGTATTCGTCGGACAGCTTTACCGGGGTCGTTTCGTCCGCTTCCTTCTTGACGGACGCGTTCAGTGTTCGCGAACCGCCGGCCGTTGCCGCGCTCGTTGCTTCCTTCTTTTCCGATTTCAGCAGCTTCTCCAGCGCAGCCGACACGATCGTTTGGTTCGTGCGCAGCATTTTCAGCTTGTGCGTAATGGCAATGCGCCGATCCGGCACGACCGCCATCAGGTTGAAGCGAATGTCCTGCTCGCCCGTCGTTATGCCGAGCCGGTCCGACATGACCCGCCGAAACTTGTCCGTCCACGCTTCCTTCTCCGCCCACGGCCCGTGGTCCATCGGGAACGGTTTCAGCCCATCCAGCTCGAACAGCCGGCCCTCGATCGGCACGAACGAAACGAAGTGGAACGCCTCCCCGGTGAACCGTCCCGTACTGACGCCCGAGTTTCGATCCATCCGGCGGCGGGCCTGCGGCATCGCGTGCGAATTGTGCGCACAGGCCAGCTCGGGCGTGTTCCCGATCGCCCAGCCCTTGTTCTCCGGGCTCATGCCCTTCGTGTGCATCTTTAGCCGGCTGAGCGTCTGGCCGAGATCGATGTCGGAGCAGTTCAGCAGCACCGACAGCAGCGCATGGGTGGCACAGCTGTTCGGAACCACCTGCTGGGCGAAGAAGATGTTGTTCACCGCATCCTCGTCCTTCACGTAGATGTCGGTCGTTTCCACGATCTTCCGGCGGGCCCGCCGCTCCTCGATCCAGCGAAACAGAAAGATAAACCCGTACACCTGGCCCTCGAGGTTCTTTTGCAGGTCGTAGATCTCCTCCACCTGCACGCCCTTCACGCCGAAATCCTCCAGCAGCAGCGTGAACAGACCGGGATCACTTTCCAGCTCCAGCCAGCCGTCGTTCAGGCGGTTGATATCGACGGGCATCGCCATCGCGTAGCTTTTCCGAGCACTTTTCACATGAAAACTAATAAAGCCATCGACGGTAGCGAGTATTGGTTGGTAAAAGGGAGGAAAACACGGAAATAATGTTCACGAACTGGTTGTGTTTTTGTTTATAGTTTTTTTTTTCGACTAGCGGCGACGCTTTCAACGCAGCTGTCAAAGAGGCGACCAAGGTGTATATAGACAGTTGCGATGCAATAAACAGTGATGAGCACAATTACAGCACCACCGGTAAATAGATTTATTTTCTCTAGAAAATACTTATTTTTAACCGTTGTCTCAATGTTTTTCTCAATATTTTAAAAATAGTAAATGAAATATCAAAATTCCCATTTCTTCAACAAAGTAAATAAGACTAATTGCCTTTATGGTTTAACCAAATTTCATCTTTTAATATTCATGTAGCAGCCCACTGTGCAGTTCGCGTGGCTCGTACGCAGAGTACGAGCTGTCATCAAGAGCTGTCAGAATTCCGTGGCGTGAACGACCATTCTGTTTGGCGCCCATTTTGAGAGCAGACCGATTTGGAAAAGTAAAAATAAAGAAAATTGAACAAACGCTAAAGTGGTGACCCCGACGTGATCCGTCAATATTTTTCACAATTACGAACGAATTCAAACAATGGAGAACGAGAACGCAACTGTACCGTGTGCTCAGCATGTTTATGCTGGTGAAAGTGTAGCATCATCATCATCATCATCCGCGGCTGTTGCAGCAATTGCTACCCGCGTCTTAACCCACCAGTTATGGCCGACACCAACATTGACGCATATTTATGTCCCTCGAGTTTTGGTTTGCTGCATCTGGAATCACCGCCCAACATGACTCTCAACGGTACAATATCGTCATGGCCCAGGTTCCCCCGCAGAAACTTGGTGAACTTCGCACAATTGTCGAGAATACTCCAACTAGTGGAAAATACCCATATATCAAATCAAAGTTGACGGAACATTTCGCTGACAGCCAGCAGCGGCGTTTGCATCGTGTGTTGTCTGAAATGCCCCTTGGAGATTTAAAGCCTAGCCATCTTTTTAACGAGATGAAGCGAGTTGCCGGCGATTCTCTAGGGGACACCTTGCTGCTAGACTTATGGGCAGCTCGACTTCCTGCTCATGCCCAAGCAGCAGTAATTGCTTCGCGTGGTGATGCCGCTGACAAGACGACTATAGCTGATGCTATTGTCGAATCTATGAGCTTACGAAATATTAGCTCTATCGGTCAGGAAACAACTACAACTGCTCTCAATGTAACATCGAGTGATCAACAGATTCAGGATCTTAAATTGGCAATCGACGCATTATCGAAACGATTTGACAAGATCCATCCTAATAACCCCAAGGTCGATCCCGTTCTCGCGCACGTAGTACGGATGCTGATCGCGCTAGAGACACATCAAATGGGCCATGCTGGTATCATCGTACTTACGGAAGTAATGCTAGAGTATGTCGCGCACCTTGCTCTGTAGGTAATTGGCCTTCTTCCAGCCAGCAATGACGCCACTCTGCTGATGCTGTGGAGGAAAATGGCGAACTTTCCTCGGCAGCCACAATCTGTCGACTGAAAATTGCAGATTGTTCTACTAATATGCAATTTCTTATCGATACTGGAGCGGATGTTTCCGTCGTTCCAAAAGGATTAAAATCAGCCAGAGTAAAGCCTTCGTCTATCCAATTGTTCGCCGCTAATGGAACTGCTATTGAAGTATACGGTGAAGTGTTACTGAAAGTAAACCTCGGCCTCCGTCGTGAATTTGTGTGGTCGTTTCTCATTGCTGATGTCTCAACGGGTATCATCGGAGCAGATTTTTTACGGAAGTTTGATCTTCTTATTGACTTAAAACGTGGCCGCCTCATAGACAACACTACCAATTTAGAGTCACGTGGTTTTCTTACCAGAGATATTGACATTTCGGTGAAAACTTTTTCCGCGGCGTCGCCATTTGTAGATTTACTAACTGAATTTCCACAAATAACACACCTCGCCCCTATGGGTACAACAACTAAGTCTTCTGTTATGCATAGAATTGAAACGACTGGCCAGCCTGTATATGCTAGACCTCGAAGACTTTCACCAGAAAAATTCGAAGCAGCCCGTAACGAATTCGAACTTTTGATGAAATTGGGAATATGTCGTCCATCAAGCAGCAATTGGGCTAGCCCTCTCCACATGGTCAAGAAAGCAGATGGAACATGGCGACCATGTGGAGACTATCGTGCTCTTAATGCTCAAACTGTTCCGGACCGATATCCGTTGCCGTATCTCCAGGATTTTACATCAATGTTACAAGGTAAATGCATATTTTCTAAAATTGATCTACAAAAAGCATTTCATCAAGTTCCTATACATCCGGATGATATTCCGAAAACAGCTATTACGACGCCGTTCGGAATGTACGAATTTTTATTCATGACGTTCGGTTTGCGCAACGCGGCTCAAACCTTTCAGCGATTGATACATGAAGTTGTGCGTGGCTTAGAGTTTGTGTTCCTTATGTCGACGACCTTTTTGTAGCGTCCAATTCTCTCGATGAACATAAACAACATCTGAGACAGTTGTTTGAGAGACTAAATGATCACAATCTGACCATTAATGTAGCTAAATGTGAATTTGGTCGCGATAAGCTCAATTTTTTGGGTCACGCTGTATCTGCTGAAGGAATTCGCCCATTACCTGATCGTGTACTAGCCATCCAAAACTTTAACCTTCCGTCGACAGTAAAGGAACTTAAACGATTCCTGGCAATAATCAATTTTTATCGAAGGTTCATTCCTCATGCCATTGAAGCTCAAATTCCATTATTGAACATGATCCCGGGAAATAAACGAAACGACTGCTCTCCTTTGTCCTGGACTGACAACACTCTTGCAGCTTTCGATCAATGTAAACAACAACTCGCACAAGCCACCTTATTATCTCATCCTGCTAAATCTGCTGAGCTTTCTCTTTGGGTTGATGCCTCAGACATTGCCGCTGGTGCTGTATTACATCAAATTGTGGAGGGAAACGTTCAACCCCTGGGATTCTTTCCAAAAAATTTGATAAAGCGCAGCTGCGGTATAGTACTTACGATCGAGAATTATCAGCAATATATTTGGCAGTGCGTCACTTTAAGTATATGCTGGAAGGGCGCAGCTGTCATATTTACACTGATCATAACCCATTATATATGCATTTCGCCAAAAACTCGACAAAGCTTCTGATCGGCAAGCCCGTCAACTAGATTTCATAGGCCAAATAACTACTGACATACGCCACATAAATGGTACAGAAAATATCGTCGCCGATCTGCTGTCTCGCATATCAGCTATACACACATTGCCTTCGATGGATTTTGTTGCGCTGGCAAATGATCAAAAAATGACGAGGAACTCCGCAAGATATTGCAAGGTACAACTGAATCGTCGCTGCAATTAAAATTAATTGAGATTCCAGGCAGTAACACACATTATATTGTGATTGCTCTACTAATCGTATTCGGCCGTATGTCACACCATCATTTCGAAATATTGCGCTGCGAGCGGTACATAATTTATCGCATCCTGGGACACGAAGCACAGCCAAATTGATGACCGAAAGATTCGTTTGGCCAAATATTCGAAAAGATAGCATTGCCTTTGCGAGAAGTTGTATACAATGCCAACGTTCAAAAATATCAAGGCATACTCAATCACCATTATCCCAATACCCTTCTCCAGACGATCGATTTTCCCATATTAACATCGACATAGTTGGTCCTTTTCCAATCAGCAGAGGAAATAGGTACTGCTTGACTATAATCGATAGATTTACTCGATGGCCAGAGGCTTTACCTATTCCGGACATGACTGCTTCTACAATAGCTGATGCTCTAGTTTCGGGATGGATTGCGCGTTTTGGTGTACCGAAATATATTACTTCTGATCAAGGTAGACAATTTGAGTCATCACTCTTCTTGGAATTAAACCGCCTGTTAGGTTCAACTCACCTGCGTACAACTGCATACCATCCTCAAAGCAATGGAATCATCGAAAGATTCCATAGAACATTTAAAGCAGCTCTTCTCTGCCACGATAATGAACACTGGTGTGAAAATCTCGCAGTGATACTACTTGGCTTAAGAACAACATACAAAGAAGATATTAAAGCATCACCAGCTGAGATGGTTTATGGTACCACACTTCGTATTCCCTCCGAATTTTTCAACGATATTGGCGAAACAACAAATGAAGCTGAGTTTGTAGCTAATTTACGAAATGCCATGCGATCATTACGCCCCAGACAAACCTCATGGCATGGTTCTCGGAATATTTTATTCCCACCGAACTAAAATCATGTAAATTCGTCTTTATTCGCAATGATTCCATACGACCAACACTTTCACCACCGTACGAAGGGCCTTATGAGGTTATGGATCGAACAGAAAAAAATCTTCAAGGTCAACGTGAAAGGTCGTACAGTATCTATATCAATAGACCGCCTCAAACCAGCCCACATCCTACAAGAATCTTCTGCAAGTGTTCCTGCTCCACCTACCAGTTCTTCTGAGTTACCACCGACTAGAACCACTCGTTCAGGCCGAAGAGTGGTGTTTCCTACCCATCTTCAACAGTACGTATCCTAGTCTGGAAGGGGAGTACTGTAGCAGCCCACTGTGCAGTTCGCGTGGCTCGTACGCAGAGTACGAGCTGTCATCAAGAGCTGTCAGAATTCCGTGGCGTGAACGACCATTCTGTTTGGCGCCCATTTTGAGAGCAGACCGATTTGGAAAAGTAAAAATAAAGAAAATTGAACAAAACGCTAAATTCATTACATCAAAATTGATTAGTTTTAAAATTAAAAGCTATCATTTCCCATACAAAGTGTATGGGATACCCGGGTATGCCGGTCGTAGAGATAAGGGACATCGAGGGAAAATATTTAAAAAATATTTATGAAATTTTGAAAAATAAGTTCATGTGCCCTTTATAAAAAAAAATTTAAATGTAGATAAAGCATTAAAAAAGATAGCAAATAAACACTCATTTCTGGAACTCTACTTTGATAAGTTTATTTCTGTTTCTGTTTGTTCGATCTTCCCTTTCGCCGTTCAATATGCGTTAAACCCTCCTGCGGCTTCCGGTTTAGTAAAAGTAAAAGGAGCACCACTGTCTCGCGCCCGTTCGATATTCTCTAACCGTTCCTGTTTTTTTTTTGTTCTCCCCTAAACCGTGACTCCTCTTTTGCCGGTAAGTGTGTCCGTATGTGTCCGTTTGAATGGTACGCGCATCGATTCGAGGCATATTATTCCGGATCTGTGAAACGAAGCATTGGTTCATCAATCCGACTGTTACCTAAGCTACACACCAACAATATTTGTAATGGTCTTTCCTACTTTACTTCACTTCGTTTGGCAGCGTGTGTCGTTCGCAGTGTTAGCCATACACTGCGCAACGGTATGTTGTGAGGAGAGATTGTTCCACGACGTAGTTATGCTTGCTTCACGGGTTGGCGCGTCTATTGTCTTTTTTGTCCGATCTACGCGATCATGCCAGCTTATACAGGCTTCCGGGACTTATTGAGTACCACGCAGCCGGCTAAGTCAGTCCTTGCTACGGGGAGACGGTCCTGTATGACGGATTGGGCCCTGGACACGGGCCTGTTGTTAAGCCGTGCGAGTTGACGACTGTACCCTGCAACTGAGCAAGGAGGCATGTTCTTCAATTCCAATAGTGAATTCCTTCCCCTTTCGATTATCTTCGATTCTCGACACACTAAACTCCCGGGCTGCGCAACGACAGCCTAGCTAAATAGGATAGTGCGTGCTGGGGTGCAAGTGCTGCTTAATGCTAGAGTATCCTTCTAATTCCGCCGAAACATCGCCACAGATCAAGATTATCTTCTACACTCTGCGGTCTCGATGCTTTCTTGCAGAGTCGTGAGGTGGTTAAGGGTAAGTGCGCGCCCCCGTTTGATTGATGCATTTATTTCAATGTGATTCGCGTTCAAACTCCTACTGGTTAAGGTGATGTTTGTGTTTTGAGGTGTTTTTTCATCATCTGCCACTCTTCTATGCTCTAACCGTAACGTAATCCAAAAGCATCCAATAGCAAATAGATTAGTAGGAGAAGCTTGTATGGGTATGGGTTTGTTTGCGCAAAGAAAATCGCTTCCTTACCTAGCTTGTGCGTACTAAAACGAAGAGAGGGCACCATCATTTTGCCTCAATATTAGGCCTAAAAAGCTTCAAAAAAAAAGGGCACCAAAAAGAATGTAGATATGCACTGGTGTGCCTCGTGCCTTTGTATTAGAAGGCGTCAAATTAATTTTGAACTAACTTTTTGTTTGATTCTTTTGGTCGTATAGTGGACGCTGACTAGAGCGGAACACATCGTTTTGCGCTTGCGTGCGCGTGTGCTGTGTCGCAAGCGACCACGTGTTCTAGGCTTGCTGCGCTCGCTTATTGACTATTTATTTTTCTGATGGCGGGGTTTACCGTTTGCGTGCACTCTGTACGATTTTCCCATTTTTTTCTTTTCATATTGCACTTACTTTGCTTTAATGCATCTCTTTTCTCACTCTCGCGCAAGCGTTAAAAGGAACTCACGGGGTGTTGTAGTGTAGTATGTTTGGCTTTGCGCAATGATTGAACTAATGCATGGATTTGTTTCTTGGCAAGTTTAACGCCTTACCCACCCTGTTTCTTCACTATTGAGGGCTCTTCCTTCTCCTGCTCGGTTATTTCGGGTAAGGTATACCCCCTACGATCTTTGTGACGGTAATAAGCGTCAACTGCCTCGCTCTGTCTCTCCTCTCTCTCTCTCTCTCTACACAACGCAAAAGGCATGATTACATAGATATTTAAGCGTAGGGGAAAGAAGAAAAAACAAACTTAAACAAAGACACGGCTGTTGAAACTCAACGCTTTAAACCTACAATCGACCGCAAAAGAGCAGAACACATGCCCCCACCTTTCAATAATAACCACCTGGTGGAAGTGATTTAGTACTCGGGCAACGGTCAAAACTCTCGACGCAACTACTAATATGCCGAGCAAAAAAAAAAAACAAACAAACTACTACACTAAATTGGCCTACAAACTACAACAGACGAGAGAATGGAGAAATGGATTTGAAGGAGGAGGGCGGGATGGATGGTATGGTTTGCTAGTGCGGTGCTTTCCCTATTCGAAGGTAGAAGTAGTATTATTACTATTGAAGAAGAAAAAGAAAAGGCACAGCGTACACGCTGCTTAGCACTAAACACCGCGCGGGGCCAAAACTCGTATTGTATTAGCACTCGTATTGTTACCGCGCGGCGCCAAAACAAAGACAGTAAAACGTATCCAAATCGAAAACTATTCTACCACAAATTCTTCTCCATTAGTGAACTGGCTTTCCACTGTGTATGTGTGTGTTCTGCGCGGCCGCGGGCGTCCTTCACAGCTGTCCAATCATTTTGGCGACCCAAGGCAAACCGCAGCTGCAGCAGCGGCGACCGTTACCGCATCATCGTGGTGCATCGGCTTCAACTCGACGTCACCTCGGCGGGCTGCTTCTCTACCGCCGCACCGTCCTTCTTCTCGCCATCCTGCTCCTCGAACGGAATGCCGGCGGCCGTCTTTTGCATCGTTTCCATCAGCATCTGGTCGACTTCCTCCTGGTTGGCTTGCACCGGACCACCGCCGGGCTGTTGCGACTGGGCGCCCGCCTCCTTCTGGCGCTTTTCGATTTCGTTCTTGAAGTTGGCAATCTCTTTGGAACTGTGTTTGGCAACGAGAGAGCGAGAGAGAGAGCCAGAGTGTGCGTGTTTGAATTTTGAAGTGCAAATGAAAAAACAGCCCCTGTGCTTACCTAATTTGTACAAAAATGATGCCATTGATTGCATTCAGCATGTCCAGCACCGAGCCCATCGAGGGTGGCTGAATGTGAATCGGGGGCAACCGGTGCTCAGCAGCTTGCCGTTGGCGTAGTTCATCTTCTTCTGCAGCACGACCGCCTGCTGCGTCAGATGGCGAAGGCATTCGGAGGATTCCTGCGTCTTTTCATGATTTTCACCGAGCTGTGGTAGTGGTAAAGGAGCGTACATTTAGCGTAAATGTGTATCCAACAGTTGCTCGTTTCGGTAGCACAACCACACAAACTTACCTGCTGTTTGTAGATGGCATACGTTTCCTTTTCGTTGACCAGCGCGGATCGGAAGTCGCCCATGCAGCTTTGCGTTCGCGCCACTAGATGGTAGCTAACTGCCACCTTGAGCGACTTTTCGCCGTAGTACCGAATGTTGAGGGCGAGTGCGTGCTCCAGGAAGCGCAGCGACAGTTCGTACTCGCCGACCGCGTGTAGGATCAAGCTGATGTTGCTCTGCAAGGGCCAAAAACGAATCGGTTTTGGTCATTTATTCATTGATACAGGGTGTTTCACACTTTATCTCAAGACCGCGGGACCCCTTCCCGAATCTGTCTTAGCCAGTTGCAAGACGTTGCGGTATTATCAGTACTGCAAAATGTCATGAGTATCACGTGATGTTCACCAACGAAAACAATGACCATATCCGTGGTAGCTTGATGGTCATTGCTGATACTCAATGAAATTGCGTCATGACATGTCGAACGCAACATGCGAATGCTTGAGTTGAACGCTATGCTCTGACTGACAAGCTGAGCTTAATGCCGTCGCAAACATATTAATGACTTTTTCTGGCTGTGATCAGTGCTGCCCACAGGCCCACAAGTAGAGTGGTACAGGCAGGCCTTGACCGACATCGGTTGTTGAGCCAAAATAAGATAAGATCAGTGCTGCCAAATGCCACTGTTTCAGTCATCAACACTCATGACTGAACGAAACGTAGCTCACATACACAACGGAGATGATCAGAGGTGAGACTCAAACAGTTCGTGGACCAATCATATGCTTGATAACATTTTCTTTAGCTCTCAACTCTTGATCACTCACTGGTCACGACATTCTCTGTTGTTGATAATCACGGCATTCTTGGAATATACTTGACGTGTGACTATAATGACTATCGTGATGATCACCGACAGAAAATGTCACGACGAAGTGACAGACCAAGAGTTGGTTGCACAAAATATCACCAAGCATGTGATGGTCAGACCAACTGTATGAGTCTCACCTCTGATCATCACAGAAGAGTCGTCACGCTAATATGATTTTGTTTCAGTCGGAATTATTCATGAATATGTCATGAAATTTGCAAAACTGATCACAGTAAAAACAAAGTCTCGACGCAGAGTCGAGAAAGTGTGTCGAATTGTGGTAGAAAGAAAAATAAGAAATAAATAATGCGTCATTTATGTTTACTTACATCCATCAGCGCAATGTCGGGATGGTTCTCGCCGCACACGATGGTCGCCAGATACCGGGCACGGTACAGCAGCTTAAGTGCGGTGGTGATTTGACTGTTGGCAAAGCAGTACAATGCAAGGTGTCCCTGAAAGCGGAGCAGATCCAACAATTAGCACAAATAAGCTTCAAATGACCGCAACCGGTGTCGCTTTTTGACTTACATATTCCGAAATCGTGTACGGATGGTCGACCCCGTTCACGCGCTCGCTCATCAGCACGGCACGCTGCTGGATCGCGAGCGCTTCCTGCGGATCGCCCATAATGTAGCTGAGCCGGGCCAGCATGCGCAGGCACTGGGCATTCTCCGGATGCATCGCGCCGTACACGTTGTTCAGCAGGTTGAGCGCTTCGCTGATCAGCCCGTACCCGTCCTGCAGGTAGCCCTGCTGGATCTTCGTCTGGCCGGTCGTGTAGAAGTTGTACGCGTCGGAGGCGCGCGGATTGATGTGCTTCACCACCGGGAACACGTTCACGATGTCCGCATCGGTGAACGCGGGCCGGTTGCGCTGCTCGAACGCGTACTCCTGCAGCAGAATCTGCACGCCCGTCTTCAGGCAGAACGAACGCAGCAGCGAGATTTTCTGCAGCTTGAACGCACCGATCAGCGGCTCGATCGAGTCGATCACCGCTGCCTTGCTTTCCTTGCCCTCCTTTGCCGGCTGCTCTACCGTCAGCTCAAAGTCCCAGTACGCCTTCAGCTCCTGGCGGATCTGCGCCCACAGCGCCTTGGACGTCAGCGCCGTCCATTCGCAGTTGTCGGACGAGGGCACGGAAAAGGTGGCCTTACGGCCACCACCCGCGGCACCCTTTCCACCACCTCCTCCTCCCCGCTTGCTCTGTTTGTTTGCTTTTTGCCACCGGCCTTCGGTCCAAACTCGTCCGCCAGCTGGCCGTCCCCGTCGGCACCGGTACCGTTCGCCACCGGCTGGTAGCCACCGGTCGACACCGTCAGGAAGCAGTTCAAAAAGTGGCTGATGGCGGCCGCCATGCTCATCACGTCCGTCTGCTGCAGGTACGCGGTGAACAGGTGCTTCGCCGCCCGCACGATCAGCTCGGACACGGCGATCGTGTGCAGGTACTCGAGCTGCTTGATCTTGGCCAGCTGGTCCACCACTTTGCCGAGGTAGCGCACGTTAATGCCGCGGTTGTGCAGCAGCTCGGTCAGCGTGACGCCGTCCATCGGGGCGGACGTGTGGTCGAGACACTCGTGCACGAAGCTCGGTATCTGGTGCTTCACCAGAAACTCGGCCGCATCCTTTACCAGCTGCTTCTGGCGGCGCAGCGAGCCGGCCGCGTTCGGCTCCTCGTCCACGTGCCGTATGCCCGGCGAGTACACGTCCGGATTGAAGCGGATGTTGAACTCGTACTCCTTGAGCGAGCCGACCGCTTCGCACGCTCGCTTCACCACCTCCATGCTTTCGTTCTTCTGGTCGCTAGAGATCAGCGACTCAACCAGCTTCTTCGCATCCTCGCTGTCTGGCTTCGGTACTGAGCGTGCGGCAGCCGCCGCCGCTTCCTTTGTCGATGCCTCCTCCTTACCATCCTTCGCATCCTTGCCTGCCTCCTTGCCGTCCTTTGCATCCTTTGCTGGCGCCTTATCACCCTCTGCCGGGGCGGCTGCTTCGATGGCGGCCTGTTTGCCACCGTCCTCCGTTTTCTGGGCGGCAGCCGCCTTTTGCTCCTGCTTCATTTTAACGCACTGCTGCAGCTGGACGGCCGCATGCTTCATGAACATCAGATACCGATTCTCCACGAACGCTTCCAACAGCTCCTGCCGCAGACAGCACAGCTTGTGCCGGTGCTCGATCGGGAAGCCCATCGCCCGGCTCTCCTTGCCGACCGCTTCCTCCTCCGCCGGCAGCGCCAGGAAGTTCACGTCCGGTGGGAACGTGCGCAGCAGATCGAGAATGTAGTGCCGCCCGTCGTTGCCGATGATGCCCTTGCACTCCACCGACGAGCACAGCTCGATCGCCTCCTCCTTGTCGTTGTACACGCTGTGCGGCAGTATCTTCAGGTGCTTGCCGGCCGCATTCAGCAGCTCCAGGTACTTCGGGTGGGACAGCACGGTTTTGCCGAAATCGATCGACCCGTACACGACCGACTGGTCCTGCTCGCGCTCCAAAATGCCCGGTATGATCGATTGGGCCGTCACGCGATACCCGCGGTAATCGATCACCACCGTGCCGAGCGTGTACAGCCCCTCCACGTCCACCGCGCTGTACACGCGCACGCCGTGCAGATCGTTGCGCGGCGCCACAAACGCGGCCGCATCGCCGCCCAGCTCCTTGTAGTGGTCCCGCACGTCGAACCCGAGCGAGAAGAAGATGTTGTTCCAGATGAACATCTGCGTCTTCGCGTCCTCGCCCGGATTGATCGGCATCACGTTCCCGTCGATGACGGCCATCGCGCCCCGCGTCGCCGCCGTCACGAAATCGCTGTGCACCTTGAAGATGGCCCGCTCGCGCAGCAACCGCTCGGGCAGCGTCGCCCGCGGCAGCTCGCGCGTCGTTTGCAGCTCCTCGTTCCAGTCGCGCGTCTGCCCGGGGATGTGCTCCTCGTAGCCGAGCTTGGACGAGAACGTGTCCTCCGCCCGGATCGCGTCGATCGTGTGCTCGAGCGCGGGCGCCGTCCACGTGTACACCTGGTACGGCGTGGCGACGCGCTCGAACGGATGCCGCTGGGTGCGCTTCTTCTGCATCTGCGCGAAGCAGCGCCGGAAGGTGGCGGAAATCTGCGACAGCAGATCGATCAGCGAGTGCGAGAGGTAGCTCGGGTTGGCCGGCTGCGGGTTGAACGCGTCGTCCGTCGACTGGTTGACGTAGAAGCCGCGCGAGCAGGCGCTAATGTGCAGCCGCTTGTCCTCCATCGTCACCACGTACAGGTACATCAGGTCGCCGTGCAGCTTGCGCGGCCCGGGCGGCGGGTTCCACGCCGAGGTCGTCAGCACCTTGAGCGGTTGCGGGGTGCCCTTCTTGCCCGTGCCCGGCTGCAGCGGTAGCAGCGGACGCTCCCGCGCCCCCGGCATGATAAAGTCGGGCGGCGTACAGTCGACCGACTCCTGGCGCGTCTTTTTCTTCTCCATAATGTCGCCCATCGTGATGGTGTGCAGGAAGGTGAGCGAGCTGCAGTCGACGCCGTTGTACGCGTCGGCCGGATCGAGCGATTTCAGCAGATCGCGCACGTGGCGCACGTGAATGCGCGCCTCGCGCATTGTGTACGGCTCCTCGACCACCCGGATGACGGAACCCTCCTGCAGCCCGTCGATGTTCTTCAGCTCGGCAAAGTTGTCCAGCGTGCGGCCGTCGAGCTGCAGCGAGAAGCACGTCCGGTGGCACGTGTCCTCCCGGTCCATCAGCAGCTGGTGGATCTCCTGCACCAGCTCCATGCTCGACACCTGTATCGAGAGCGGCTCCACGCCCGGCGACAGCACCTGCACCGTAAAGCCGGTCTCCTGCATCAGTCTCATCACGTCGTCCTCCTGCTGCTGCTGCTGCTCGGTCTCTCCGCCACCGGCAACGCCAGCGCTTTTATCGTCCGCGGACTCGTTCGGGCCAGCAGCTGCCGGGTCCGACTCTTCCGAGCTCGCGTGTCCGTTCAGCCCGTTCTGTTCCGCGTGTCCGTTGCCGATCGTTTCCTTCTGCTCACGGCCGCCGCTGCCACCATCGGGGGAGTTTTTGCTTTTCCATTCTGTTTTTTGTTCTTCGCCATACCTTAAAGAAACGAAAGAAAAAAAAATTAACGCCGAGTTTGGAATGGTTAAATGTAATTTTAAATAAATGTTATAAAAGTTACAAAAATTATTAGTTCAGATCAGCATCAATATTCTCTCCCAAACTCACGAATCAAAATTGAAACACACTCACAGGGAGACGATCAGGAGAGAGAAGCAAACATTACGTAAAACCATTGCCCCAACAACTCCCGCGTGTGGTGATCGTGTTTCACGCTCTCCGCCGCCCAGCCGGTGTGGATGTGGCTTATACCACATCACCATTCCTGCTGCACTCGTGAAAACAGCGTACGAAGAGAAAATAGATACACTTTCTTCACTGTGTAAATGTGAACATGTAAAAATAGGACCCGGTACGGTACGGTACGGTGGCGTTCAAACAACGGACAAACAGCGAACGGAGCATCTCTGCAACCGCAACCGTGTTTTTCTACAACCGCCGTCGACCTTAATTCATTTGCCCTTCCAAACTTCTTCTCCCACCCGGGTTTCCTTTCTCTCTCGAGAACATTTTAATCGTCCAATCGTCGTGTGCGGACCATCAAAACCGTGTACCGCTTCTATGTATGCGTGTGAGGCGTTTTTGTTTTCTGGTTGCGCGTTTATCACACCAGTCCGTCCCGCGTGCGTGCAGTGCAACCCAGCAGCGGCAGCCAAGCTTTACGCCTCGCGAGCATATAGAAGACCTTGAACTTTGGGGGATCCTTGTTTTTGTGTTTGTTTATTTTTTTTATGGTTTGCGATTGTCTTCTTACTCGTTAATTGTGCTGGACGTTAAATTAACGCTAGAATGGAGGGAAAGAATGATTAATGGCATGTTTTAGTTTCGTTTCTTTATCGATAATTGGAAACAAATTTGAGATCATTCTTCTGTCGGCCACTATGCCATTCGAATCTTCAGAGAGATGCGATTCGATACGAACTCAATATTAGTGATGTGCTCTTTGGAGCGCACCCAGAACTCCGATCCGAGTCCGGCTATTGTTATTCCGAATCCGACTCCGGCAAAATCCGAAAAAATCTATGTCTGCGAGGAGTCGGAGTCGTCCGGAGTCGTACGGAGTCGTACGGTGTCGTCCGAAGTCGTCCGGAGTCGTTCGGAGTCGTTTGGAGTTGTTGGGGTCTATCGGAGTCGTTTGGAGTCGTCTAGAGTCCATCGGAGTCAATCGGAAAGGGATTTGGTCGAAGTCAACAGGAGCCGTGCAGTGCAATGTGCTTTTGATCAAGTATTTCATTTCGTTGTGTTTTTTTTTCTTTCAGTTTTTGCGTGAACTTTATATACAAGCCTTTGTTTCGAAGATCGACTCCAGATGACTCCGACTCCAACCGATTCTGGATGACTCCGGACGACTCAGGACGACTCCAGACGACTCCGGATGACTCCGACACCAAATAACTTCGGACGACTCTGAACGACTCCAGACGACTCCGAACGATTCCAGACGACTCCGAACGATTCCGGACGACTCCGAACGATTCCGGACGACTCCGAACGATTTCGGGAATCGGGAGATTCCCGACGATTTCGAACGACTCCGGACAATGGGTCTACCCAGCATAACTTCAGGAATCGGTTCCAAAATTATTGGAGTCGGATCGGAGTCCGGAATTTTTCCCAACTTCACCCATCACTACTCTATATTTAAATTTTAAAATGGCGCTTTTTCAAACGATCGTTCCCAATCGCTGCAACGTGCATCTGTGCAAAGGGAAACTATTTGCTTAAAAAATTAGCTGAAGCACACAGCAACAAGAGCAATAAACCCCTGGAAGCATACAAATGTCGAGATGGTGAAGTAGAAAAGTATGATAATATTATGTCGGCAGAAGAGAAACTCGATCAACACAATATGCATCGCACCGTGATACATGCATAAACACAAACACGCGCACACACCGGACGGAGGAGGTGCTAACTGAACACCGGAACTCGTCAGACAAACAGCGAGGTATGACGAAAAGAAGTTAGGCCATTCCTCTTTTTTTTTTGTCTGACCAGCACAGACCAAATTGTGTCTGGCTGCCTCTCTGCTGTCCGGGGCTCTGCGGGGAATATCTCTGCCACGTGACGACGACGGCGGAATATGTATATGGGATGGGATCGGGGTGTTCGAATTTTAAATCAAACCCATCGGCGGCGCAGTAGCAATCAGCGCACACCCGAACCCAACAACGACAGTGTGAGTGAACTGTTTATTTTTGAACATATTCATCCGCCGGGCATGGCGGGCTATTCCTGGTGGAGCAGTGATGGTTTCTCCTGTCGCGTCGTGTTCCTTTTTGCCTTCCCATTTCCCGTTCGTTTGCAGACGTTGCAGTGACAAAACGGCGACTCTTTTACCGGCGACGTCGCGCAAAAGGGGCACAAAACGCGCCAGCACAACCGCATGGCGGTGGCGCACCGTCGTTATACCCTAAAATAGACAACACAAAAGATAGGGAGATGGAACTTCTCACCGTCAAAGTAGATTTAGAATCTATGCGCAGGAGAACGGACGACAGCTTGTCAATGGTTTTGAGTTACAGTTTGAGCTGTAAATGAACTTTGTGATAATTAATTGCAATTGCAGCTTTTTTTTACGTCTCAATCTACTTGCGCCATTAAATGCGCACTCGCAGATAATTAGGAAAAAAGACTTCCATCCTATTAACTACCGAATGCAACTCAAATGATGATTTTCTAGCATTCATTGAGACTGACTGATTAAAAATCCCATCTTGCCATCATCATATTCTTCGCTACTATGCAAACCACACACACACACATTGCTTCCGGACGTTTGCTTAACAAACGGAGTGACGAAACAAACAAAAAGGCAGACTCCTCGCGACGTTTCCCGCGCGTTCAAGAGACAAACGCGTCCTTATCGGTGGGCAGGGCAGAGAAAGCGTCCACAAAATGTGCAAATGTGCAACTGAAACACAATCCCCCGGTCGTCAAAG
>NW_024428471.1:22500-27656 GCF_017562075.2 Anopheles merus | reverse complement strand
GGATCATTAACGTGGGTTATAATGAGTTATAACGAGGTTGGAGTGTTATGTGGAGGTCGAGTGCGCTGCTTACCAAACTTGAACGCGGTAACTTGCACTCGGCGCGACATGCACGGCAAAACTCAGTCTTGATATGTGCGGGGAGTCCTTAAGTTCTCTCTCTCTCTCCCGGAGATCGTCACTATCCGGGACGTACATTCATTTGTACCTGCATTTGCGTAAGCTTATGTAGAGAGCATATTCAAGACGGAGTGTTGTGTTGGTGTCGAGTGCGTTGCATACCAAACTTTGAACGCGGTAACTTGTACTCGGCGCCTACACGCACTCCTAACTGGTGCTTGGCCGTTCTTACTATGGTCTTGATATGTGCGGGAGTTCCTTAAGGTTCTTCCTCCGGAGATCGTCATTATCCGGGACGTACATTCATTTGTACCTGCATTAGCGCCCGCTTTTGTAGAGAGCATATCAAGACGGGGAAGGTTATGTTGGAGGTCGAGTGCGTGCTTACCAAACTTTGAACGCGGTAACTTGCACTCGGCGCCGACATGGACACTTCCCTACTTACGGGTAAGTTGTGAGTTATATTCATGTTTTATACACGTCTCGCAGAGAGACAGGTGATTGGCCGTTCTTAACTATTTGTCTTGATATGTGCGGGAGTTCCTTAAGGTTCTTCCTCCAGAGATCGTCACTATCTGGGACGTACATTATTTGTACCTGCATAGGCACACGCTTTTGTAGAGAGCATATCAAGACGTGAAGTGTTATGTTGGAGGTCGAGTGCGCTGCTTACCAACTTTGAACGCGGTAACTTGTACTCGGCACCGACATGGACACTTCCAAACCCAAGGAATGAGTTGTGAGTTTTACTAAGAGAACAGGTAATTGGCAGCGTTACCTATAATTCTTGATATGTGCGGGGAGTTCCTTAAGGTTCTTCCTCCCAGAGATCGTCACTATCTGGGACGTACATTAATTTGTACCTACATTAGCGCACGCTTTGTAGAGAGCATATCAAGACGTGAAGTGTTATGTTGGAGGTCGAGTGCGCTGCTTTACCAAACTTTGAACGCGGTAACTTTACTCGGCACCGACAGGGACACTTCCAACCCAAGGAATGAGTTGGAGTTTTACTAAGAGAAAGGTAATTGCCGTTCCACCTATTCTTGATATGTGCGGGGAGTTCCTTAAGTTCTTCCTCCCAGAGATCGTCACTATCTGGGACGTACATTAATTTGTACCTACATAGGCACACGCTTTTTGTAGAGAGCATATCAAGACGTGAAGTGTTATGTGGAGGTTGAGTGCGCTGCTTACCAAACTTTGAACGCGGTAACTTGTATCGGCACCGACATGGACACTTCCAAACCCAAGGAATAGTTGTGAGTTTACTAAGAGCAACAGGTAATTGGCAGCGGTTACTATAGTCTTGATATGTGCGGGGAGTTCCTTAGGTTCTTCCTCCCAGAGATCGTCACTATCTGGGACGTACATTAATTTGTACCTACATAGGCACACGCTTTTGTAGAGAGCATATCAAGACGTGAAGTGTTATGTTGGAGGTCGAGTGCGCTGCTTACCAAACTTTGAACGCGGTAACTTGTCTCGGCACCGACATGGACACTTCCAAACCCAAGGAATGAGTTGTGAGTTTTACTAAGAGAAACAGGTAATTGGCAGCGTTACCTATAAGTCTTGATATGTGCGGGGAGTTCCTTAAGGTTCTTCCTCCCAGAGATCGTCACTATCTGGGACGTACATTCATTTGTACCTACATAGGCACACGCTTTTGTAGAGGCATATCAACGTGAAGGTTATGTTGGAGGTCGAGTGCGCTGCTTACCAAACTTTGAACGCGGTAACTTGTACTCGGCACCGACATGGACACTTCCAAACCCAAGGAATGAGTTGTGAGTTTACTAAGAGAAACAGGTAATTGGCCGTCTACCTATAATCTTGATATGTGCGGGGAGTTCCTTAAGGTTCTTCCTCCCAGAGATCGTCACTATCTGGGACGTACATTAATTTGTACCTACATAGCAAACGCTTTTGTAGAGAGCATATCAAGACGTGAAGGGTTATTGGAGGTTGAGTGCTGCTTCCAAACTTTGAACGCGGTAACTTGTACTCGGCACCGACATGGACACTTCAAACCCAAGGAATGAGTTGTGAGTTTTACTAAGAGAAATAGGTGATGGCCGTTACCTATAAGTCTTGATATGTGGCGGGGAGTTCCTTAAGGTTCTTCCTCCCAGAGATCGTCACTATCTGGGACGTACATTAATTTGTACCTGCATAGGCACGCTTTTGTAGAGAGCATATCAAGACGTGAAGGGTTATGTTGGAGGTTGAGTGCGCTGCTTACCAAACTTTGAACGCGGTAACTTGTACTCGGCACCGACATGGACACTTCCAACCCAGGAATGAGTTGTGAGTTTTACAAGAGAACAGTAATGGCAGCGTTACTATAATTCTTGATATGTGCGGGGAGTTCCTAAGGTTCTTCCTCCCAGAGATCGTCACTATCTGGGACGTACATTCATTTGTACCTACATAGGCACACGCTTTTGTAGAGAGCATATCAAGACGTGAAGTGTTATGTTGAGGTCGAGTGCGCTGCTTACCAAACTTTGAACGCGGTAACTTGTACTCGGCACCGACATGGACACTTCCAAACCCAAGGAATGAGTTGTGAGTTTTACTAAGAGAACAGGTGATTGGCCGCGTTACCTATATTCTTGATGTTGCGGGAGTTCCTTAAGGTTCTCCTCCCAGAGATCGTCACTATCTGGGACGTACATTCATTTGTACCTACATAGGCGCACGCTTTTGTAGAGAGCATATCAAGACGTGAAGGGTTATGTTTGGAGGTTGAGTGCGCTGCTTACCAAACTTTGAACGCGGTAACTTGTACTCGGCACCGACATGGACACTTCCAACCCAAGGAATGAGTTGTGAGTTTTACTAAGAGAAACAGGTAAATGGCAGCGTTACCTATAATTCTTGATATGTGCGGGGAGTTCCTTAAGGTTCTTCCTCCAGAGATCGTCACTATCTGGGACGTACATTCATTTGTACCTACATAGGCACACGCTTTGTATAGAGCATATCAAGACGTGAAGGTTATGTTGGAGGTTGAGTGCGCTGCTTACCAAACTTTGAACGCGGTAACTTGTACTCAGCACCGACATGGACACTTCCAAACCCAAGGAATGAGTTGTGAGTTTTACTAAGAGAAACAGGTGATTGGCCGCGTTCACCTATAATTCTTGATATGTGCGGGGAGTTCCTTAAGGTTCTTCCTCCCAGAGATCGTCACTATCTGGGACGTACATTCATTTGTACCTACATTGGCACACGCTTTGTAGAGAGCTATCAAGACGTGAAGGGTTATGTTGGAGGCGAGTGCGCTGCTTACCAAACTTTGAACGCGGTAACTTGTACTCAGGCACCGACATGACACTTCCAACCCAAGGAATGAGTTGTGAGTTTTACTAAAGAAACAGGTAATTGGCAGCGTTACACTATAATTTGATATGTGCGGGAAGTTCCTTAAGGTTCTTCCTCCCAGAGATCGTCACTATCTGGGACGTACATTAATTTGTACCTACACTAGCGCACGCTTTTGTAGAGAGCATATCAGACACGGGACGTTTTGTTGGAGGTTGAGTGCGCTGCTTACCAAACTTTGAACGCGGTAACTTGTACTCGGCACCGGCATGGACACGCCCATACGCCTAGGTCTTGAGTGTGCGGGAAGTTCCTTAAGTTCTTCCTCCCAGAGATCGTCACTATCTGGGACGTACATTAATTGTACCTACATCTAGCGCACGCTTTTGTAGAGAGCATATCAAGACGTGAAGGGTTATGTTGAGGGTCGAGTGCGCTGCTTACCAAACTTTGAACGCGGGTAACTTGTACTCGGCACCGACATGGACACTTCCAACCAAGGAATGAGTTGTGAGTTTTACTAAGAGAGGTGATTGGCCGTTCTCACCTATAAGTCTTGATATGTGCGGGGAGTTCCTTAAGGTTCTTCCTCCCAGAGATCGTCACTATCTGGGACGTACATTAATTGTACCTACATTAGCGCACGCTTTTGTAGAGAGCATATCAAGACGGGACGTGTTGTGTTGGAGGTCGAGTGCGCTGCTTACCAACTTTGAACGCGGTAACTTGTACTCGGCGCCGGCATGGACACGCCCAAACCCTAGTCTTGATGTGTGCGGGAAGTTCCTTAAGGTCTTCCTCCCGAGATCGTCACTATCTGGGACGTACATTAATTTTTACCTACTCTAGCGCACGCTTTGTAGAGAGCATATCAAGACGTCTCGTAAGAGACAACACTTGTACTTGTACAGTTTGAGTAACCCATTGTTGCAGGTCGAGTGTGTTGCATACCAAACTTTGAACGCGTTACGCCACTCGGCGCCGAAAGGCACTCTTTAAACCCTAGGCAGGGGATCACTCGGCTCATGGATCGATGAAGACCGCAGCTAAATGCGCGTCATAATGTGAACTGCAGGACACATGAACATTGATAAGTTGAACGCATATGGCGCATCGGACGTTTATCCCGACCGATGCACACATTCTTGAGTGCCTACTAATTACCAAAGTCTCATTTAGTTAACTACAGTGGCCGTCCGCGAAGGTGCCCGGGTCATCCGACGCACTGGGGTCGCTGTGCATAATGACGTGCTTGGTCCCGTCTGCGGGTCCTCGGGCGTTGAAAGTGGACACTCTCGAGCGTATGTTGGATGCGTTTCGTGTTGGTGGTGTTTGATGCGTAGGGTTTGTGGTGTGTGTCAAGCCGCATGGTTCGAACTAATGCTACGTTTCCCGATGGCCACCGGCAGTCTACTCTCCAGGCTAAGTCGGCTCGTCTAGGGATTCGGAAGCTAAGTCGCTGTAACTCATGTGGCCCATACACGGCGTTGCGCTACCACGCTAAGTTAGCCCTACATATACAAGTATCAACCCACGGCACGGGCGTAGCCGTAATACTTACGTCTCGGTTATACCACGTAGGCCTCAAGTGATGTGTGACTACCCCCAAATTTAAGCATATTAATAAGGGGAGGAAGAGAAACCAACCGGATTCCCTGAGTAGCTGCGAGCGAAACGGGAAAAGCTCAGCACGTAGGGACGGCATG
>NW_024428471.1:0-17500 GCF_017562075.2 Anopheles merus | reverse complement strand
TGTGCTCGACCGCCTTCACGGACAATGGACTTGATGGATACTGGTGAAGCTTGGTGCAGGCTCCTTCCTTGTCAGACGAGCGACTTGACTTGGTCTGGAGACTGTTCCTTTACATTAGTGGACATGTGTCGTGCTTCTTCCTTGTCAGACGAGTGACTTGACATTGGTTGGAGATGGACGCGTAACACTAATGAGCTTGTCGGCGTTCCTCCTTCTTGACTTGATTGTCTTGATGCGAGGAACGTGCAGACCACACCAGTAAGCTTACATGCTCTCGTTACAAGTTGTATATGTTGACCCGTTTGGGCCGGTTGCCTTGCGCATGATGATGTTGACCATGTTTGGTTAACGTGTCGTGTGTCGAGGTGGTCGGTCTTGGTAGTAGGATGTCTTGTGCATGGCGTGTTGACCTCGTCGGTCGATGTGTCGTGTACGAGATGACCTACTTGCCCGTCGGTTGTCCAAGTTGTATGATGTGTTGACTTAGTCGACGTGTCATGTGCTTGGATGATTGGCGTACGGGTCATGTATGGTGTACTTCCTTCGGTTGAAGGGATGTACTAGTACATACTTGTATTAATTGTTTATTTCACGATCTGGTCTTTTGATTGGATCGTGAAAAAACGCTAAGTCCAAGAATCCTGAACTCGAGAGGAAAGCGCTGATGGCAACCTTTTTGACAGGACGTCCCTAGAAAACGGCTTTTTCCTTTTCGGCATTAAGTGGCATGTTTAACGTGGCTAGAACATCAATTATCCTGCAAATGGCACTCAAGCTTGGCAAAAGTCTCGAAACACTCCTATCTTGACGCACCTGCAACCGCAACACGATGCAAAACAAATTGCACGAGCTACTGATACTTGTACCATGCACGGTACACGGTTCCGAAAATTACGCCTGAAAGTATGCAATTTGGTGCTACCCTAGGGAACTTGTATGGGGAAGCCTACCTACGCGTGTCGCACGTTGCAAGTTGCATGGTCGTCGATCAGAGGCATGCAAAAGCACCTATCTAGGGGAATTACTCTACGTTCTAGTAGCTAGTGCGATTTTCCGGTCCAGCACGGCAGTACGCCTGCATGCATACAATCCATGTACCAACCATGTACCTAGGCGTTGGTCAGTAGCTTTTGGCGCCACATGGAGAAAGTATTCGAGTTCAGATTTCTGGGACTTAGCGTATTTTTCAAAACTATTAATGGAAATTAAACTATAAATGGGTCACAAGCTAGGCGTTGGTCAGTAGCTTTTGGCGCAACATGGAGGAAGTATTCGAGTTCAGATTTCTGGGACTTAGCGTATTTTTCAAAACTATTAATTTAAATTAAACTATTAATGGGTCTCAAGCTAGGCGTTGGTCAGTAGCTTTCGGCGCAACATGGAGGAAGTATTCGAGTTCAGATTTCTGGGACTTAGCGTATTTTTCAAAACTATTAATGGAAATTAAACTATAAATGGGTCTCAAGCTAGGCGTTGGTCAGTAGCTTTTGGCGCAACATGGAGGAAGTATTCGAGTTCAGATTTCTGGGACTTAGCGTATTTTTCAAAACTATTAATGGAAATTAAACTATAAATGGGTCTCAAGCTAGGCGTTGGTCAGTAGCTTTTGGCGCCACATGGAGGAAGTATTCGAGTTCAGATTTCTGGGACTTAGCGTATTTTTCAAACTATTAATGGAAATTAAACTATAAATGGGTCACAAGCTAGGCGTTGGTCAGTAGCTTTTGGCGCACATGGAGGAAGTATTCGAGTTCAGATTTCTGGGACTTAGCGTATTTTTCAAAACTATTAATGGAAATTAAACTATAAATGGGTCACAAGCTAGGCGTTGGTCAGTAGCTTTTGGCGCAACATGGAGGAAGTATTCGAGTTCAGATTTCTGGGACTTAGCGTATTTTTCAATCATATTAAACCGAATCAAACATAAAATGATGAAACCTACACGACGTTCCTAGGTTATGGACGAAACTGACGATTTAGTGCCGGTCAGGATAGCCGTGCACCAAAATTGTGTACCGATCAGGGAAAGTACAACACGGAGGGCGCAGCCCGAGCGTACGCGTTCATGGATGTCCATGTTGGTACAAGTTGCCGGTCAGGATAGCCGTGCACCAAAATTGTGTACCGATCAGGGAAAGTACAACACGGAGGGCGCAGCCCGAGCGTACGCGTTCATGGATGTCCATGTTGGTACAAGTTGCCGGTCAGGATAGCCGTGCACCAAAATTGTGTACCGATCAGGGAAAGTACAACACGGAGGGCGCAGCCCGAGCGTACGCGTTCATGGATGTCCATGTTGGTACAAGTTGCCGGTCAGGATAGCCGTGCACCAAAATTGTGTACCGATCAGGGAAAGTACAACACGGAGGGCGCAGCCCGAGCGTACGCGTTCATGGATGTCCATGTTGGTACAAGTTGCCGGTCAGGATAGCCGTGCACCAAAATTGTGTACCGATCAGGGAAAGTACAACACGGAGGGCGCAGCCCGAGCGTACGCGTTCATGGATGTCCATGTTGGTACAAGTTGCCGGTCAGGATAGCCGTGCACCAAAATTGTGTACCGATCAGGGAAAGTACACTACGTTCCTATGACTTGGGTGAAAGTGTTGATAAAGTGCCGGATAGGATAGACGGTGGCTTATCGTACACATCACAAACAAAAACCCCTTAGTGAGCAGTAGCAAGTGTCGATGGAACAAAGCGAAGGCAATACAAACTGATCAAGTACAATAAAGAACGCTACGTACTAGGACTTCTGTCCAAGAATGGTGTCCGCGACGGAGGGCAATGGTCGAGCAAGCAGGTTTCCCTAGTAAACCTTGTATGGTAAACATACCCAAGCGTGTCCGTATGCACGCAACGATAGTCACGAACGGGCACATACCTAGGGAAAGTACTCTACGTACTAGGACTTCTGTCCAAGAATGGTGTCCGCGACGGGAGGGCAATGGTCGAGCAAGCAGGTTTCCCTAGTAAACCTTGTATGGTAAACATACCCAAGCGTGTCCGTATGCACGCAACGATAGTCACGAACGGGCACATACCTAGGGAAAGTACTCTACGTACTAGGACTTCTGTCCAAGAATGGTGTCCGCGACGGTCGGGGAAGCAGGTTGCTTATCATGGCAAACAAGTTAAATAGCTACCTTAAGAGAACGAAAGTTACTGTGGATGGAACAAAACGTGTGCCTAGAATTCCTTCCTGGTTTCCCTAGTAAACCTTGTATGGTAAACATACCCAAGCGTGTCCGTATGCACGCAACGATAGTCACGAACGGGCACATACCTAGGGAAAGTACTCTACGTACTAGGACTTCTGTCCAAGAATGGTGTCCGCGACGGGAGGGCAATGGTCGAGCAAGCAGGTTTCCCTAGTAAACCTTGTATGGTAAACATACCCAAGCGTGTCCGTATGCACGCAACGATAGTCACGAACGGGCACATACCTAGGGAAAGTACTCTACGTACTAGGACTTCTGTCCAAGAATGGTGTCCGCGACGGTCGGGGAATTGTGTGTTTGACTCAATTACCAAATCCTAGGAACAAACATGTGTGTATACAAACATTAACATTAACGCGTACGTTTGGGCTGCGCACTCCAAATGGTACACAAATAAGGGTGATTTTATGATCAGACGGACAAAAACAAAGGTGGAGAAGACAGTTTTCGGCACGATGTGCACAGAGCTCATTTCGTCGTCCCGGGCGAATGGAAAAACACAAAAATCGCGAGTTTCGCCCTCGGGCTACCGCCCTCGGGCGTATCTTTCCAGGTTTCTGTCTATAAAAGGGCAGGCCAAAAGGTGACCGGTTGAGATAAGCATTTTAAGCATACAAGCACTTTATTGCAACTTTTGACACAAAAACTAGGTACGTACATGTAGATTGTACCAACATGGACATCCATGAACGCGTACGCTCGGGCTGCGCCCTCCGTGTTGTACTTTCCCTGATCGGTACACAATTTTGGTGCATGTGTACCAACATGGACATCCATGAACGCGTACGCTCGGGCTGCGCCCTCCGTGTTGTACTTTCCCTGATCGGTACACAATTTTGGTGCACGGCTATCCTGACCGGCAACTTGTACCAACATGGACATCCATGAACGCGTACGTAGTGTACTTTCCCTGATCGGTACACAATTTTGGTGCATGTGTACCAACATTGACATCCATGAACGCGTACGCTCGGGCTGCGCCCTCCGTGTTGTACTTTCCCTGATCGGTACACAATTTTGGTGCATGTGTACCAACATGGACATCCATGAACGCGTACGCTCGGGCTGCGCCCTCCGTGTTGTACTTTCCCTGATCGGTACACAATTTTGGTGCATGTGTACCAACATGGACATCCATGAACGCGTACGCTCGGGCTGCGCCCTCCGTGTTGTACTTTCCCTGATCGGTACACAATTTTGGTGCATGTGTACCAACATGGACATCCATGAACGCGTACGCTCGGGCTGCGCCCTCCGTGTTGTACTTTCCCTGATCGGTACACAATTTTGGTGCATGTGTACCAACATGGACATCCATGAACGCGTACGCTCGGGCTGCGCCCTCCGTGTTGTACTTTCCCTGATCGGTACACAATTTTGGTGCACGGCTATCCTGACCGGCAACTTGTACCAACATGGACATCCATGAACGCGTACGTAGTGTACTTTCCCTGATCGGTACACAATTTTGGTGCATGTGTACCAACATGGACATCCATGAACGCGTACGCTCGGGCTGCGCCCTCCGTGTTGTACTTTCCCTGATCGGTACACAATTTTGGTGCATGTGTACCAACATGGACATCCATGAACGCGTACGCTCGGGCTGCGCCCTCCGTGTTGTACTTTCCCTGATCGGTACACAATTTTGGTGCACGGCTATCCTGACCGGCAACTTGTACCAACATGGACATCCATGAACGCGTACGTAGTGTACTTTCCCTGATCGGTACACAATTTTGGTGCACGGCTTAGGAAATGGGCTTAAAATGTTATCACTCAATCCATTTAATCTTGTTATAGTCGATACTTACCGTGCCGACCAAGTAGGACACGATACAAGGCAATGTTGTTTGAGTAATAATATATCCGCCATACATTTCAGTACAAAATTGCTCGGTCAGACCTACGGCGGGCCATAACTCGAATACTAAACGTCGCAGACATGGGTCGTAGAACAATTTTAAGCTCGTCTAATCATTCTCTATCCGATTCTGGATAGTGGTTTTTTGACCACTTTTCATCATTTTGTGACACCCCGAACCTAGGGACAGCTCCCTAGCTTTTTGCAAAAAAGTGCACCGAACGGGCCGGAGAGCTCGAGTAGTCAAAAAATTTTTTTCGCTAAAAACCCTCAAAACGTGTCAGAAACACACCCTAGATGATGAAAAGTGCAACCAGAAAGTCAACCGACAACATGCCCGGGGGTACCAATTTGCTCTACGCGTCCCTAGGTAGGGTACTTTTTCATACAAACATCAATGTGCACGGTGCACAAAGTGCGCGGAACAAAAATTGCTCGGTCAGACCTACGGCGGGCCATAACTCGAATACTAAACGTCGCAGACATGGGTCGTAGAACAATTTTAAGCTCGTCTAATCATTCTCTATCCGATTCTGGATAGTGTTTTTTGACCACTTTTCATCATTTTGTGACACCCCGAACCTAGGGACAGCTCCCTAGCTTTTTGCAAAAAAGTGCACCGAACGGGCCGGAGAGCTCGAGTAGTCAAAAAAATTTTTTTCGCTAAAAACCCTCAAAACGTGTCAGAAACACACCCTAGATGATGAAAAGTGCAACCAGAAAGTCAACCGACAACATGCCCGGGGGTACCAATTTGCTCTACGCGTCCCTAGGTAGGGTACTTTTTCATACAAACATCAATGTGCACGGTGCACAAAGTGCGCGGAACAAAAATTGCTCGGTCAGACCTACGGCGGGCCATAACTCGAATACTAAACGTCGCAGACATGGGTCGTAGAACAATTTTAAGCTCGTCTAATCGTTCTCTATCCGATTCTGGATAGTGGTTTTTTGACCACTTTTCATCATTTTGTGACACCCCGAACCTAGGGACAGCTCCCTAGCTTTTTGCAAAAAAGTGCACCGAACGGGCCGGAGAGCTCGAGTAGTCAAAAAAATTTTTTTCGCTAAAAACCCTCAAAACGTGTCAGAAACACACCCTAGATGATGAAAAGTGCAACCAGAAAGTCAACCGACAACATGCCCGGGGTACCAATTTGCTCTACGCGTCCCTAGGTAGGGTACTTTTTCATACAAACATCAATGTGCACGGTGCACAAAGTGCGCGGAACAAAAATTGCTCGGTCAGACCTACGGCGGGCCATAACTCGAATACTAAACGTCGCAGACATGGGTCGTAGAACAATTTTAAGCTCGTCTAATCGTTCTCTATCCGATTCTGGATAGTGGTTTTTTGACCACTTTTCATCATTTTGTGACACCCCGAACCTAGGGACAGCTCCCTAGCTTTTTGCAAAAAAGTGCACCGAACGGGCCGGAGAGCTCGAGTAGTCAAAAAAATTTTTTTCGCTAAAAACCCTCAAAACGTGTCAGAAACACACCCTAGATGATGAAAAGTGCAACCAGAAAGTCAACCGACAACATGCCCGGGGGTACCAATTTGCTCTACGCGTCCCTAGGTAGGGTACTTTTTCATACAAACATCAATGTGCACGGTGCACAAAGTGCGCGGAACAAAAATTGCTCGGTCAGACCTACGGCGGGCCATAACTCGAATACTAAACGTCGCAGACATGGGTCGTAGAACAATTTTAAGCTCGTCTAATCATTCTCTATCCGATTCTGGATAGTGGTTTTTTGACCACTTTTCATCATTTTGTGACACCCCGAACCTAGGGACAGCTCCCTAGCTTTTTGCAAAAAAGTGCACCGAACGGGCCGGAGAGCTCGAGTAGTCAAAAAAATTTTTTTCGCTAAAAACCCTCAAAACGTGTCAGAAACACACCCTAGATGATGAAAAGTGCAACCAGAAAGTCAACCGACAACATGCCCGGGGGTACCAATTTGCTCTACGCGTCCCTAGGTAGGGTACTTTTTCACACAAACATCAATGTGCACGGTGCACAAAGTGCGCGGAACAAAAATTGCTCGGTCAGACCTACGGCGGGCCATAACTCGAATACTAAACGTCGCAGACATGGGTCGTAGAACAATTTTAAGCTCGTCTAATCATTCTCTATCCGATTCTGGATAGTGGTTTTTTGACCACTTTTCATCATTTTGTGACACCCCGAACCTAGGGACAGCTCCCTAGCTTTTTGCAAAAAAGTGCACCGAACGGGCCGGAGAGCTCGAGTAGTCAAAAAAATTTTTTTCGCTAAAAACCCTCAAAACGTGTCAGAAACACACCCTAGATGATGAAAAGTGCAACCAGAAAGTCAACCGACAACATGCCCGGGGGTACCAATTTGCTCTACGCGTCCCTAGGTAGGGTACTTTTTCATACAAACATCAATGTGCACGGTGCACAAAGTGCGCGGAACAAAAATTGCTCGGTCAGACCTACGGCGGGCCATAACTCGAATACTAAACGTCGCAGACATGGGTCGTAGAACAATTTTAAGCTCGTCTAATCATTCTCTATCCGATTCTGGATAGTGGTTTTTTGACCACTTTTCATCATTTTGTGACACCCCGAACCTAGGGACAGCTCCCTAGCTTTTTGCAAAAAAGTGCACCGAACGGGCCGGAGAGCTCGAGTAGTCAAAAAAAATTTTTTCGCTAAAAACCCTCAAAACGTGTCAGAAACACACCCTAGATGATGAAAAGTGCAACCAGAAAGTCAACCGACAACATGCCCGGGGGTACCAATTTGCTCTACGCGTCCCTAGGTAGGGTACTTTTTCATACAAACATCAATGTGCACGGTGCACAAAGTGCGCGGAACAAAAATTGCTCGGTCAGACCTACGGCGGGCCATAACTCGAATACTAAACGTCGCAGACATGGGTCGTAGAACAATTTTAAGCTCGTCTAATCATTCTCTATCCGATTCTGGATAGTGGTTTTTTGACCACTTTTCATCATTTTGTGACACCCCGAACCTAGGGACAGCTCCCTAGCTTTTTGCAAAAAAGTGCACCGAACGGGCCGGAGAGCTCGAGTAGTCAAAAAAATTTTTTTCGCTAAAAACCCTCAAAACGTGTCAGAAACACACCCTAGATGATGAAAAGTGCAACCAGAAAGTCAACCGACAACATGCCCGGGGGTACCAATTTGCTCTACGCGTCCCTAGGTAGGGTACTTTTTCATACAAACATCAATGTGCACGGTGCACAAAGTGCGCGGAACAAAAATTGCTCGGTCAGACCTACGGCGGGCCATAACTCGAATACTAAACGTCGCAGACATGGGTCGTAGAACAATTTTAAGCTCGTCTAATCATTCTCTATCCGATTCTGGATAGTGGTTTTTTGACCACTTTTCATCATTTTGTGACACCCCGAACCTAGGGACAGCTCCCTAGCTTTTTGCAAAAAAGTGCACCGAACGGGCCGGAGAGCTCGAGTAGTCAAAAAAATTTTTTTCGCTAAAAACCCTCAAAACGTGTCAGAAACACACCCTAGATGATGAAAAGTGCAACCAGAAAGTCAACCGACAACATGCCCGGGGGTACCAATTTGCTCTACGCGTCCCTAGGTAGGGTACTTTTTCATACAAACATCAAAGTGCGCTTAGCAAAAGTTCTCCGTCAGACCTACGGCGGGCCATAACTCGAAAACTAAACGTCGCAGACATGGGTCGTAGAACAATTTTAAGTTCGTCTAATGATTCTACATCCGATTCTGGATAGTGGTTTTTTGACCACTTTTCAAAATTTTGTGACACCCCAAACCTAGGGGCAGCTCCCTAGCTTTTGTCAAAAAATGGTCACCGAACGGGCCGGAGAGCTCGAGTAGTCAAAAAATTTTTTTTCGCCAAAATCACTGAAAACGTGTAGAAAACGCATTTTAGATGATGAAAAGTGAAACCAGAACGTCAAACAACAACTTTTTTGGGGGTACCCTTTTTACTCTACGGGCCCCTAGGTAAGGCGCGCCATTAGCGCTTTCCTCTCGAGTTCCCAACTTTTGCCCTCCTGGGAACATGATCATTTGTTCATTGCCTACTATAGGGAGGGTACCTTGCTCCGAGGTCAAAAATGAAAATTTCACCAAATCGTAGTTTTTACCTCTATTTTGTCGTAGGAGCATGGTTTGAGGTGTCGGTGGGTCATTTCGGCCCCCATTTGGGTCATACGTCCCCTCCCCGATTTAGTTCGTCGTATGACCATAGTCCGAACTTATGAAGCAAAAGTGGTGTCTGGTGGTGTCTGCCGATGATCTTAACCTATGATTTCGAGTTGATATGCGTATATTAGAGTAAAATTAGGCCTTGTAGTACACGGCTTATGCCCCGGACTAGGTGTCCCGGGGACAAAATCTCGAAAATTACAGACACCCCAGCATCGCTTAAGGTGGTCAGTAGCAAATATATTTTTGGGTCTTCGGACCCATCAAGAGACAGTAGCTGGCTAGTTTGCTGTACTCTTACGCTGAGAACTGGCAGCGTAGAGGGTCTACGGACCCTGAAAGGACCTACCCAACCTTTCAAAAAGCTCCCTGGAGCGGTACATCACGGGTCTACGGACCCTAAGACTTCGTCGTGATGGTTTCAAGCATAAAAGTCGTAACAGTTTAAGAGGTTTTCGTAAGCGTATATTAAATGCATGCTTGAAACTAAGCTTCGTTGTCTTTAAACACTGCAAGACCAATCGAACTTTTTAGGGAAACTCGAAGGATTCACGCTAAGCTCGATGAGCTATTAAGGGTAGTGGTGCATGGTTTGTCGGCGTTCCTTGGATCTAATCCATTGAACAAATGTGTCTGGGGTCATGGTGCAGGTAAAATAGCGTGATGAAACCGGGTTTCCCTTACCAAATGTGGCATAACTTTCCCTGAGAGCGAAGCTCAGACCCACGTAGGGGAGAGCAAAGTGGAACTTAAATGTTCTATGCAGCAAATGTTCGCCATGCGGATAAACAAGTTGGAATAGCTCAATGTAGTGTAATGCAAACACGAATCGCAATTAACGATAAGGGGACCCAGAAGCAATTCTGCGGAACCCTCGGGGGAGGTGTGAGTTGATATAATTAGAGGTGATAGTCCAAGTTGTTCGAGCTCCGGCTCGGCAGCCGATACGAGGTTCCTGTTGAGCTTGTACATCGCGCAGAGGCGCCGTTCGGTTCTAGCAATGATTCCCGCCACCATGTTTCATGCGTGCAGAGGTCCGTTAGAGCTCGAGCAATGTGTCCCGCCGTGATTACGAAAAAGTTTAACAGTTGACTAAGTTGGGGGTGTGTTCAAGTAATCGCGCAGAGATGCCGATCGGTTTCTAGCAATGTTTCCCGTCACAAGGTGGTATTGGCACCTGTGCAGAGTGACCGTTAGCAATGTCTCCCGTATCACGGTGGTGTTCTACCACTAGTGCAGAGTGACCGCTAGCAATGTCTCCCGTCACAAGGTGGTAGCCCAGTAGTGCAGAGAAGCCGCTAGCAAGTCTCCCGTCACAGAGTAAGCAGGTCCGCGAAGTGCAGAGTAGCCGTTAGCAATGTCTCCCGTATCACGGTGGTATCATTCCACTAGTGCAGAGTGACCGCTAGCAATGCTTCCCGACACACGGCGGTAGCTTACGCAGTGCAGAGAGACTCAGGAGCAAAGTCTTCCGACACACGGTGGTAACTCGACGAGGTGCAGAGTAACCGTTAGCAATGTCTCCCGTATCACGGTGGAGTTCTTCCACTAGTGCAGAGTGACCGCTAGCAATGTTTCCCGACACATCGAAGGAGTAGATCCACGAAGTGCAGAAAGATCGCTGAACCAATCAATGCATCCCGTCGTGGAGAGCTTACACGCCCGTAGGACAAAACAGTGGGGTGTATCCAAGTGAAACATTAGTATACATGAGAGTGCAGAGTACCGATTGGACTATAGTGGTCAAAACGCAGCCGGGTAATTCAACTCTGTAGCCGTACAAAGGTATCCGCCTGTTAGAAGGACACCGTACGGTTTACAGTTTTAACAAAAATGCAGCCGCGGTAATTTCAACCCAACCCACTATAGCCATTCAATGTATCCGTCATAATCATGTATACCGATCGGAGTAGCCAAAGACAATGTTCGTCTAGTGTTGTTGGGGTGTATGCGCGCAGAGATGCCGTTCGGTTTAAAGCAATGTTTCCCGTCACGAGGTGGTATTGGCACCTGTGCAGAGTGACCGTTAGCAATGTCTCCCGTATCACGGTGGAGTTCTTCCACTAGTGCAGAGTGACCGCTAGCAATGTCTCCCGTCACAAGGTGGTAGCCCAGCAGTGCAGAGAAGCCGCTTTCAGCAATGTTTCCCGTCACGAGGTGGTATTGGCACCTGTGCAGAGTGACCGTTAGCAATGTCTCCCGTATCACGGTGGAGTTCTTCCACTAGTGCAGAGTGACCGCTAGCAATGTCTCCCGTCACAAGGTGGTAGCCCAGCAGTGCAGAGAAGCCGCTGTAGCAAAGTCTCCCGTATCACGGTGGAGTTCTTCCACTAGTGCAGAGAGATCGCTGAACCGTGCAATGTGTCCCGTCGTGCGCACCCGTTCGACCAGATGTAACAAGTTGGGGTGCAAGTTGCAAGTTCACGCGCAGAGATGCCGTTCGGTTTAAAGCAATGTTTCCCGTCACGAGGTGGTATTGGCACCTGTGCAGAGTGACCGTTAGCAATGTCTCCCGTATCACGGTGGAGTTCTTCCACTAGTGCAGAGTGACCGCTAGCAATGTCTCCCGTCACATTGGTGGTAGCCCAGCAGTGCAGAGAAGCCGCTTTCAGCAATGTTTCCCGTCACGAGGTGGTATTGGCACCTGTGCAGAGTGACCGTTAGCAATGTCTCCCGTATCACGGTGGAGTTCTTCCACTAGTGCAGAGTGACCGCTAGCAATGTCTCCCGTCACATTGGTGGTAGCCCAGCAGTGCAGAGAAGCCGCTGTAGCAAAGTCTCCCGTATCACGGTGGTATCATTCCACTAGTGCAGAGAGATCGCTGAACCGTTCAATGTGTCCCGTCGTGGTGTGCTTGTAGCGAGCACGTAGGATACACCTTGCTTTGTTGGTTTGGGATAGGAGTGGTCGCGCAACTGCCTCCACGCCGCAGAGTGCCAGTTCGGATTGAAGGTCAACTTTAGCCGTTCAATGCATCAGTCGGTGGGTGTTCAGATGGCATCACAACTTCCCCTAGGTGCTCAAGTTGGTTGGGTTGCTAAACATATACACATGCGCAGAGTATCGTACGAACTAGCAAAGTCTCCCGTCACGGTGGTAAAGTAATGAGTACCATGCAGTGCAGAGAGATCGTTAGTGCGTGCAATGTACCAGTCGAAGTGTTGTGTTCGCGCATGCGCAGAGTATCGTACGAACTAGCAAAGTCTCCCGTCACGGTGGTTGAGAGTCCCATGCAGTGCAGAGAGATCGTTAGTGCGTGCAATGTACCAGTCGATGTGCAACGTACGGGCATGCGCAGAGTATCGTACAAGCTAGCAAAGTCTCCCGTCACGGTGGTTGTGAGTGACATGCAGTGCAGAGAGATCGTTAGTGAGTGCAATGTACCAGTCGATGTCGTACCAGCATACACCCCCGCTTAGAGGCCCGTTGCTCAAAGAGGTCAAGCAAGAGTGCGCAGAGTGCCGTACCGGCCTAGCAATGTCTCCAGACAGACGTTGGGGGGACACCCCCGACGCAGTGCAGAGAGATCCGCTAGCCGTGTGCAATGCATCCGACGTTGCCTGCTTGTGCCTTAGCGAGTGGCGCCAACGACGCTCCGGCGTCAGAGAACAAATCTCGGTGGTCACGGGGGACTTGCGCCTCGCGTGATCAAGAGTGTAGTTCGTGTTCAAGCAATTGACTCGAATTCTGGTTGATCCTACCAGTGATATACGCTCGTCTCAAAGGTTAAGCCATGCATGTCTAAGTACAAGCTTCCTAGAAAGTGAAACCGCATAAGGCTCAGTATAACAGCTATAATTTACAAGATCCTCATCCAAACAGTTACTTGGATAACTGTGGAAAAGCCAGAGCTAATACATGCATTATGCCGGGACTGTTGGCCTCCGGGTCGGCGGAACTGGTGCACTTATTAGTTAAACCAATCGCCTCCGGGCGCTTTGAGTTGAAATCTGGATAAGGATGCCGATCGTACGGTCGCTTGCGACTGACGACAGATCTTTCAAATGTCTGCCCTATCAACTATTGATGGTAGTGTAGAGGACTACCATGGTTGCGACGGGTAACGGGGAATCAGGGTTCGATTCCGGAGAGGGAGCCTGAGAAATGGCTACCACATCCAAGGAAGGCAGCAGGCGCGTAAATTACCCAATCCCGGCACGGGGAGGTAGTGACGAGAAATAACAATATGGACCTCTCTAACGATGGTCCATAATTGGAATGAGTTGAGCATAAATCCTTTTGCAAGGATCAAGTGGAGGGCAAGTCTGGTGCCAGCAGCCGCGGTAATTCCAGCTCCACTAGCGTATATTAAAGTTGTTGCGGTTAAAACGTTCGAAGTTGATACCCCGTCCAGACTCGCGTCCGTCGCGGGCGCCCGGCCTCTCGGTTGGGACCGTCCGTGTACGCGCTCGCGGCTGCGACTCACAATGGTGTACCTGGGCGTTCTACTCCGTGACGGGTCAGAACTTGTCGCCGCGACCTCGTCGGTCAAGGTCTTGTTCGACCCAGCTTCATGGTGCCCGGGAACTCTCGTTTACCTTGAACAAATTAGAGTGCTCAAAGCAGGCTAGTTCAAAGCGTCCGGTCCTCCGGGGCCGGCGTTGGCCGAGAATAATTTTGCATGGAATAATGGAACATGACCTCGGTCTGAGTGGTTTCGTTGGTTTGTAATAGACCAAGAGGTAATGATTAACAGAAGTAGTCGGGGGCATTGGTATTACGGCGCGAGAGGTGAAATTCGTAGACCGTCGTAGGACCCACAGAAGCGAAAGCGTTTGCCAAGGATGCTTTCATTAATCAAGAACGAAAGTTAGAGGATCGAAGGCGATTAGATACCGCCCTAGTTCTAACCGTAAACGATGCCAATTAGCAATTGGGAGACGCTACCTACCTTCGGTGCTCTCAGTAGCTTCCGGGAAACCAAAATCGGGTTCCGGGGGAAGTATGGTTGCAAAGTTGAAACTTAAAGGAATTGACGGAAGGGCACCACAAGAAGTGGAGCTTGCACGGCGTGGACAGCGCCCGGCCCGTGTAAGCAACGCCGGTACGCGCTGGAAGACCAGTCAGTTTGACTCCCAGCTTTTCGGGAAAGCGCTGGCCATGATTGGGTTCGCCCGTCAAGCTAACAGCGTCGAAAGCTTGGTTGAGTCGCTGACCAGCGTCTGCGACGAGACGATGTCGCGGGTCTTCCCAGCGCAGGACCACACAGGTCGGCCAGCTTACTGGTGGACTCCGGCGATTCAGGCAATGATCGACGAGCTCTCCAGAAAGGAGCAGATGGCGAGGAGAACAATCCCGCTGGAAGAGCAGCTCCATACGGAACTCTTAGCTGCCAGAGAGAGCCTTCGGAAGGCTATTCGTTTGAGTAAGAACGAGACGTTCGACCGGTTCTTGCTGTCGATCAGGGAGGATGAAACCGGAAACTTTTTCCGGAAGGTCTTCCACTGGTTCCAGGCGGCCCGCTCAGCCCCGGAACGTGATCCAGCAGAACTGCGGCGAATTGTCGACGCCTTGTTCCCGGTTCATCCGCCGGTAGAGTGGCCTGATCTCCGAGTTGGCAACATGGCGCCGCTCCGATCGATCGGCCTGACCGAGCTGGAGAATATAGCAGCCAGCATGCACCCGCGGAAGGCTCCTGGGCTTGATGGAGTACCGAACGCCGCACTTACGGTTGCTCTCAGGCAGCAACCGGAGCCCTTCCGCCGGGTGTTTCAGGAGTGCCTGGACACGTCCTGCTTTCCGCAGCCGTGGAAAAAGCAGCGACTGGTGCTCCTGCCAAAGCCAGGCAAGTCACCGGGCGAGCCGTCGTCCTTTCGCCCGATTTGCCTGCTAGACAATACGGGCAAGGCTTTGGAGCGGCTGCTATTGAACCGGCTCAACGAATACATCGAGGATCCTGAGAGTCCGCAACTGTCTGAGCAGCAGTTCGGATTCCGGCGAGGGCGATCGACTCTGCAGGCTATACAGCAAGTCGTGGACGCGGGACGAAGGGCGAAGTCCTTTGGAAGGACAAACAACCGTGACCGGCGCTGCCTCATGGTTGTGGCCCTGGACGTCCGTAACGCGTTCAATACGGCTAGCTGGCAGAGCATCGCCGAGGCGCTCCAGGCGAAGGGAGTCCCGTGCAGTTGTGCCGCATACTGCAGGACTACTTCGCCGACAGGGAGCTCACGTACGACACGGCGGACGGGCCGGTTACCCGCCGAGTATCGGCAGGTGTTCCACAGGGGTCCATATTGGGCCCCACATTGTGGAACATTATGTACGACGGCGTGCTAGCCGTAGAGCTCCCTGAGGGCGCCTCCATCGTGGGATTCGCCGACGATCTTGCGATCCTGGCAGCGGGGACAACACCGGAGCACGCAGCAGCGATCGCGGAGGAAGCCGTGGTAGCAGTCAACAGCTGGATGGTGCAGCACCATCTCTCCCTGGCACGGAGGAAAACGGAGCTGCTGATGGTGTCGAGCAAACGCAGCGGGTATAGAAATATCCCAGTTAACATCTGTGGAGGGAAGTGCGCTCGAAGCGGTCGATCCGCTACTTGGGGGTCATGCTTCACGACCACCTGTCGTGGCGCCCACACGTCGAGATGGTCGCGGACAAGGCCCTCCGTGTGGTGCGAGCGTTGCGTGGCGTCATGCGCAACCACAGCGGCCCCCAAGTGAGCAAGCGGAAGCTGCTCGCCGCAGTGGCCGCGTCCATCATCCGCTACGGCGCACCCGTCTGGGCAGAAGCCGCGGACCTGCAGTGGTGCAGGCGGATTTTGGACCGCGTGCAACGGCCCCTGGCCCAGGGCATCACGAGCGCCTTCCACTCCACCAGCTGCGAGGTAGCGGTGGTTTTGGCCGGAGAACTGCCCTACCACCTCCTGGTGAAGGAAGGACGCCCGCTGCTATAAACCGACTGCAGTTAAGCCCGGACAGCAGTCGAGAGGCGATTCGCCAGGAGGAGAAGGAGGCATCACAGCAGCTGTGGCAGCAGCAGTGGGACGACGAGGCGGCGCAGAACACCAGCCGCTATGTACGTTGGGCCCACCGACAAGTGCCAGACGTGCGCCTGTGGACGGGACGGAAGCACGGGGAGGTAGACTTCTACCTCTCGCAGGTATTGAGTGGACACGCATTCGTCCACGATTCCTCCTGTGTTCGGGTTCGCTCCGTCCCCGGACTGTCCCAGGTGCGCAGGGTCGGTCGAGTCGGTGGCCCACGTACTCTTCGTGTGTCCCCGCTTCGCGGATGTTCGGGCGGAAACTATTGAACGGCGTCGACGAGGACAACATCGGCAGTCGTCTGCTGGAGAGCGCGGAGTCGTGGGACCGCATCCAGCAAGCGGCTCGGCGGATCCTCTCCGTGCTGCAGGAGGACTGGCGGAGGAGCAGCTTACCTTGGCAGTCGCTGAGGCTGCTCAGCCAGATCCAGCAGCCAGCCCGCCCGAGGACATGGCGGAGGCAGAGCGGAGACTGCTGAGGCGAAGGGAGGTGCGCAACCGCAGCGCCGGCGAATGCGGCCAGCGGCGTCGGCAGGAGCGGCTCGGCGAGGAACGAGGTCGTCCCGGCAATTTTGGCACGCGCAGCGGCCAATGACGCAGCGGCAACGACGCAGCGGAGTCAACAGGGGAGGTCGAGGAGGAGGAGGTCAGCCCTCCAGAACCGCCAATCCCCCCGCGCAGCCGGGGATTGCCTCCCTCCCCACGCACGATGGAGATGCGGCGACTCGGCGGAATTTATGCAGCTCCAATACCGGGAAAGGCGTCGGGCCGGCGGGCTGAGGAGTGGTTCCGCAGGGTCGCCAGCGCGCGGGCGACTACCAACATGCAGCGGAAGTGGAGCGGCGTCGCATCAACGGCGGCAGAGAGAGAGGGCAGCGGCGGCTGGAGCAACGGCAAGCGGAGGTCGAGGCTCAGCCTCCCCCGCGGGACGAGCTGCCGAGCTCCCAGCTGGCCGAACGACGATCTGGCCTCACCGATGACGAGCGAGCTGCCGTAACATCGGCGAACGTGTCCGCGCGCTGACGCAGCTCTGTGATGATACGGTGAACCTGCAAGGATTAGGACAAGGACACGGTACCGGAACATATTTAATGTTAAAAAGGCGGCAACGAAAACTTTCACGAAAGGAAAAATAGTGAAAAAAAAAAAAGTTTTTTGAATTCAAATAAATAAAGAGAAAGGCCCAAACGGGCGGATTCCCGGCGGGGGGAAATCCGTTAGTGGTAACCCCCCG
>NW_024428470.1:0-27659 GCF_017562075.2 Anopheles merus | reverse complement strand
AACAGGGCGGTATCTAATCGCCTTCGACCTCTAACTTTCGTTCTTGATTAATGAAAGCATCCTTGGCAAAACGCTTTCGCTTCTGTGGGTCCTACGACGGTCTACGAATTTCACCTCTCGCGCCGTAATACCAATGCCCCCGACTACTTCTGTTAATCATACCTCTTGGTCTATTACAAAACAACGAAACCACTCAGACCGAGGTCATGTTCCATTATTCCATGCAAAATTATTCTCGGCCAACGCCGGCCCCGGAGGACCGGACGCTTTGAACTAGCCTGCTTTGAGCACTCTAATTTGTTCAAGGTAACGAGAGTTCCCGGGCACCATGAAGCTGGGTCGAACAAGACCTGACCGACGAGGTCGCGGCGACAAGTTTCTGACCCGTCACGGAGTAGAACGCCCAGGTACACCATTGTGAGTCGCAGCCGCGAGCGCGTACACGGACGGTCCCAACGAGAGGCCGGGGCCCGCGACGGACGCGAGTCTGGACGGGGTATCAACTTCGAACGTTTTTAACCGCAACAACTTAATATACGCTAGTGGAGCTGGAATTACCGCGGCTGCTGGCACAGACTTGCCCTCCACTTGATCCTTGCAAAAGGATTTATGCTCAACTCATTCCAATATGGACCATCGTTAGAGAGGTCCATATTGTTATTTCTCGTCACTACCTCCCCGTGCCGGGATTGGGTAATTTACGCGCCTGCTGCCTTCCTTGGATGTGGTAGCCATTTCTCAGGCTCCCTCTCCGGAATCGAACCTGATTCCCCGTTACCCGTCGCAACCATGGTAGTCCTCTACACTACCATCAATAGTTGATAGGGCAGACATTTGAAAGATCTGTCGTCAGTCGCAAGCGACCGTACGATCGGCATCCTTATCCAGATTTCAACTCAAAGCGCCCGGAGGCGATTGGTTTAACTAATAAGTGCACCAGTTCCGCCGACCGGAGGCCAACAGTCCGGCATAATGCATGTATTAGCTCTGGCTTTTCCACAGTTATCCAAGTAACTGTTTGGATGAGGATCTTGTAAATTATAGCTGTTATACTGAGCCTTATGCGGTTTCACTTTCTAGGAAGCTTGTACTTAGACATGCATGGCTTAACCTTTGAGACGAGCGTATATCACTGGTAGGATCAACCAGAATTCGAGTCAATTGCTTGAACACGAACTACACTCTTGATCACGCGAGGCGCAAGTCCCCGTGACCACCGAGATTTGTTCTCTGACGCCGGAGCGTCGTTGGCGCCACTCGCTAAGGCACAAGCAGGCAACGTCGGATGCATTGCACACGGCTAGCGGATCTCTCTGCACTGCGTCGGGGGTGTCCCCCAACGTCTGTCTGGAGACATTGCTAGGCCGGTACGGCACTCTGCGCACTCTTGCTTGACCTCTTTGAGCAACGGGCCTCTAAGCGGGGGTGTATGCTGGTACGACATCGACTGGTACATTGCACTCACTAACGATCTCTCTGCACTGCATGTCACTCACAACCACCGTGACGGGAGACTTTGCTAGCTTGTACGATACTCTGCGCATGCCCGTACGTTGCACATCGACTGGTACATTGCACGCACTAACGATCTCTCTGCACTGCATGGGACTCTCAAACCACCGTGACGGGAGACTTTGCTAGTTCGTACGATACTCTGCGCATGCGCGAACACAACACTTCGACTGGTACATTGCACGCACTAACGATCTCTCTGCACTGCATGGTACTCATTACTTTACCACCGTGACGGGAGACTTTGCTAGTTCGTACGATACTCTGCGCATGTGTATGTTTAGCAACCCAACCAACTTGAGCACCTAGGGGAAGTTGTGATGCCATCTGAACACCCACCGACTGATGCATTGAACGGCTAAAGTTGACCTTCAATCCGAACTGGCACTCTGCGGCGTGGAGGCAGTTGCGCGACCACTCCTATCCCAAACCAACAAAGCAAGGTGTATCCTACGTGCTCGCTACAAGCACACCACGACGGGACACATTGAACGGTTCAGCGATCTCTCTGCACTAGTGGAATGATACCACCGTGATACGGGAGACTTTGCTACAGCGGCTTCTCTGCACTGCTGGGCTACCACCAATGTGACGGGAGACATTGCTAGCGGTCACTCTGCACTAGTGGAAGAACTCCACCGTGATACGGGAGACATTGCTAACGGTCACTCTGCACAGGTGCCAATACCACCTCGTGACGGGAAACATTGCTGAAAGCGGCTTCTCTGCACTGCTGGGCTACCAATGTGACGGAGACATTGCTAGCGGTCACTCTGCACTAGTGGAAGAACTCCACCGTGATACGGGAGACATTGCTAACGGTCACTCTGCACAGGTGCCAATACCACCTCGTGACGGGAAACATTGCTTTAAACCGAACGGCATCTCTGCGCGTGAACTTGCAACTTGCACCCCAACTTGTTACATCTGGTCGAACGGGTGCGCACGACGGGACACATTGCACGGTTCAGCGATCTCTCTGCACTAGTGGAAGAACTCCACCGTGATACGGGAGACTTTGCTACAGCGGCTTCTCTGCACTGCTGGGCTACCACCTTGTGACGGGAGACATTGCTAGCGGTCACTCTGCACTAGTGGAAGAACTCCACCGTGATACGGGAGACATTGCTAACGGTCACTCTGCACAGGTGCCAATACCACCTCGTGACGGGAAACATTGCTGAAAGCGGCTTCTCTGCACTGCTGGGCTACCACCTTGTGACGGGAGACATTGCTAGCGGTCACTCTGCACTAGTGGAAGAACTCCACCGTGATACGGGAGACATTGCTAACGGTCACTCTGCACAGGTGCCAATACCACCTCGTGACGGGAAACATTGCTTTAAACCGAACGGCATCTCTGCGCGCATACACCCCAACAACACTAGACGAACATTGTCTTTGGCTACTCCGATCGGTATACATGATTATGACGGATACATTGAATGGCTATAGTGGGTTGGGTTGAAATTACCGCGGCTGCATTTTTGTTAAAACTGTAAACCGTACGGTGTCCTTCTAACAGGCGGATACCTTTGTACGGCTACAGAGTTGAATTACCCGGCTGCGTTTTGACCACTATAGTCCAATCGGTACTCTGCACTCTCATGTATACTAATGTTTCACTTGGATACACCCCACTGTTTTGTCCTACGGGCGTGTAAGCTCTCCACGACGGGATGCATTGATTGGTTCAGCGATCTTTCTGCACTTCGTGGATCTACTCCTTCGATGTGTCGGGAAACATTGCTAGCGGTCACTCTGCACTAGTGGAAGAACTCCACCGTGATACGGGAGACATTGCTAACGGTTACTCTGCACCTCGTCGAGTTACCACCGTGTGTCGGAAGACTTTGCTCCTGAGTCTCTCTGCACTGCGTAAGCTACCGCCGTGTGTCGGGAAGCATTGCTAGCGGTCACTCTGCACTAGTGGAATGATACCACCGTGATACGGGAGACATTGCTAACGGCTACTCTGCACTTCGCGGACCTGCTTACTCTGTGACGGGAGACTTGCTAGCGGCTTCTCTGCACTACTGGGCTACCACCTTGTGACGGGAGACATTGCTAGCGGTCACTCTGCACTAGTGGTAGAACACCACCGTGATACGGGAGACATTGCTAACGGTCACTCTGCACAGGTGCCAATACCACCTTGTGACGGGAAACATTGCTAGAAACCGATCGGCATCTCTGCGCGATTACTTGAACACACCCCCAACTTAGTCAACTGTTAAACTTTTTCGTAATCACGGCGGGACACATTGCTCGAGCTCTAACGGACCTCTGCACGCATGAAACATGGTGGCGGGAATCATTGCTAGAACCGAACGGCGCCTCTGCGCGATGTACAAGCTCAACAGGAACCTCGTATCGGCTGCCGAGCCGGAGCTCGAACAACTTGGACTATCACCTCTAATTATATCAACTCACACCTCCCCCGAGGGTTCCGCAGAATTGCTTCTGGGTCCCCTTATCGTTAATTGCGATTCGTGTTTGCATTACACTACATTGAGCTATTCCAACTTGTTTATCCGCATGGCGAACATTTGCTGCATAGAACATTTAAGTTCCACTTTGCTCTCCCCTACGTGGGTCTGAGCTTCGCTCTCAGGGAAAGTTATGCCACATTTGGTAAGGGAAACCCGGTTTCATCACGCTATTTTACCTGCACCATGACCCCAGACACATTTGTTCAATGGATTAGATCCAAGGAACGCCGACAAACCATGCACCACTACCCTTAATAGCTCATCGAGCTTAGCGTGAATCCTTCGAGTTTCCCTAAAAAGTTCGATTGGTCTTGCAGTGTTTAAAGACAACGAAGCTTAGTTTCAAGCATGCATTTAATATACGCTTACGAAAACCTCTTAAACTGTTACGACTTTTATGCTTGAAACCATCACGACGAAGTCTTAGGGTCCGTAGACCCGTGATGTACCGCTCCAGGGAGCTTTTTGAAAGGTTGGGTAGGTCCTTTCAGGGTCCGTAGACCCTCTACGCTGCCAGTTCTCAGCGTAAGAGTACAGCAAACTAGCCAGCTACTGTCTCTTCATGGGTCCGAAGACCCAAAAATATATTTGCTACTGACCACCTTAAGCGATGCTGGGGTGTCTGTAATTTTCGAGATTTTGTCCCGGGACACCTAGTCCGGGGCATAAGCCGTGTACTACAAGGCCTAATTTTACTCTAATATACGCATATCAACTCGAAATCATAGGTTAAGATCATCGGCAGACACCACCAGACACCACTTTTGCTTCATAAGTTCGGACTATGGTCATACGACGAACTAAATCGGGGAGGGGACGTATGACCCAAATGGGGGCCGAAATGACCCACCGACACCTCAAACCATGCTCCTACGACAAAATAGAGGTAAAAACTACGATTTGGTGAAATTTTCATTTTTGACCTCGGAGCAAGGTACCCTCCCTATAGTAGGCAATGAACAAATGATCATGTTCCCAGGAGGGCAAAAGTTGGGAACTCGAGAGGAAAGCGCTAATGGCGCGCCTTACCTAGGGGCCCGTAGAGTAAAAAGGGTACCCCCAAAAAAGTTGTTGTTTGACGTTCTGGTTTCACTTTTCATCATCTAAAATGCGTTTTCTACACGTTTTCAGTGATTTTGGCGAAAAAAAATTTTTTGACTACTCGAGCTCTCCGGCCCGTTCGGTGACCATTTTTTGACAAAAGCTAGGGAGCTGCCCCTAGGTTTGGGGTGTCACAAAATTTTGAAAAGTGGTCAAAAAACCACTATCCAGAATCGGATGTAGAATCATTAGACGAACTTAAAATTGTTCTACGACCCATGTCTGCGACGTTTAGTTTTCGAGTTATGGCCCGCCGTAGGTCTGACGGAGAACTTTGCTAAGCGCACTTTGATGTTTGTATGAAAAAGTACCCTACCTAGGGACGCGTAGAGCAAATTGGTACCCCCGGGCATGTTGTCGGTTGACTTTCTGGTTGCACTTTCATCATCTAGGGTGTGTTTCTGACACGTTTTGAGGGTTTTTAGCGAAAAAAATTTTTTGACTACTCGAGCTCTCCGGCCCGTTCGGTGCACTTTTTTGCAAAAAGCTAGGGAGCTGTCCCTAGGTTCGGGGTGTCACAAAATGATGAAAAGTGGTCAAAAAACCACTATCCAGAATCGGATAGAGAATGATTAGACGAGCTTAAAATTGTTCTACGACCCATGTCTGCGACGTTTAGTATTCGAGTTATGGCCCGCCGTAGGTCTGACCGAGCAATTTTTGTTCCGCGCACTTTGTGCACCGTGCACATTGATGTTTGTATGAAAAAGTACCCTACCTAGGGACGCGTAGAGCAAATTGGTACCCCCGGGCATGTTGTCGGTTGACTTTCTGGTTGCACTTTTCATCATCTAGGGTGTGTTTCTGACACGTTTTGAGGGTTTTTAGCGAAAAAAAATTTTTTTGACTACTCGAGCTCTCCGGCCCGTTCGGTGCACTTTTTGCAAAAAGCTAGGGAGCTGTCCCTAGGTTCGGGGTGTCACAAAATGATGAAAAGTGGTCAAAAAACCACTATCCAGAATCGGATAGAGAATGATTAGACGAGCTTAAAATTGTTCTACGACCCATGTCTGCGACGTTTAGTATTCGAGTTATGGCCCGCCGTAGGTCTGACCGAGCAATTTTTGTTCCGCGCACTTGTGCACCGTGCACATTGATGTTGTATGAAAAAGTACCCTACCTAGGGACGCGTAGAGCAAATTGGTACCCCGGGCATGTTGTCGGTTGACTTTCTGGTTGCACTTTTCATCATCTAGGGTGTGTTTCTGACACGTTTTGAGGGTTTTTAGCGAAAAAAATTTTTTTGACTACTCGAGCTCTCCGGCCCGTTCGGTGCACTTTTTTGCAAAAAGCTAGGGAGCTGTCCCTAGGTTCGGGGTGTCACAAAATGATGAAAAGTGGTCAAAAAACCACTATCCAGAATCGGATAGAGAATGATTAGACGAGCTTAAAATTGTTCTACGACCCATGTCTGCGACGTTTAGTATTCGAGTTATGGCCCGCCGTAGGTCTGACCGAGCAATTTTTGTTCCGCGCACTTTGTGCACCGTGCACATTGATGTTTGTATGAAAAAGTACCCTACCTAGGGACGCGTAGAGCAAATTGGTACCCCCGGGCATGTTGTCGGTTGACTTTCTGGTTGCACTTTTCATCATCTAGGGTGTGTTTCTGACACGTTTTGAGGGTTTTTAGCGAAAAAAATTTTTTTGACTACTCGAGCTCTCCGGCCCGTTCGGTGCACTTTTTTGCAAAAAGCTAGGGAGCTGTCCCTAGGTTCGGGGTGTCACAAAATGATGAAAAGTGGTCAAAAAACCACTATCCAGAATCGGATAGAGAATGATTAGACGAGCTTAAAATTGTTCTACGACCCATGTCTGCGACGTTTAGTATTCGAGTTATGGCCCGCCGTAGGTCTGACCGAGCAATTTTTGTTCCGCGCACTTTGTGCACCGTGCACATTGATGTTTGTATGAAAAAGTACCCTACCTAGGGACGCGTAGAGCAAATTGGTACCCCCGGGCATGTTGTCGGTTGACTTTCTGGTTGCACTTTTCATCATCTAGGGTGTGTTTCTGACACGTTTTGAGGGTTTTTAGCGAAAAAAATTTTTTTGACTACTCGAGCTCTCCGGCCCGTTCGGTGCACTTTTTTGCAAAAAGCTAGGGAGCTGTCCCTAGGTTCGGGGTGTCACAAAATGATGAAAAGTGGTCAAAAAACCACTATCCAGAATCGGATAGAGAATGATTAGACGAGCTTAAAATTGTTCTACGACCCATGTCTGCGACGTTTAGTATTCGAGTTATGGCCCGCCGTAGGTCTGACCGAGCAATTTTTGTTCCGCGCACTTTGTGCACCGTGCACATTGATGTTTGTATGAAAAAGTACCCTACCTAGGGACGCGTAGAGCAAATTGGTACCCCCGGGCATGTTGTCGGTTGACTTTCTGGTTGCACTTTTCATCATCTAGGGTGTGTTTCTGACACGTTTTGAGGGTTTTTAGCGAAAAAAATTTTTTTGACTACTCGAGCTCTCCGGCCCGTTCGGTGCACTTTTTGCAAAAAGCTAGGGAGCTGTCCCTAGGTTCGGGGTGTCACAAAATGATGAAAAGTGGTCAAAAAACCACTATCCAGAATCGGATAGAGAATGATTAGACGAGCTTAAAATTGTTCTACGACCCATGTCTGCGACGTTTAGTATTCGAGTTATGGCCCGCCGTAGGTCTGACCGAGCAATTTTTGTTCCGCGCACTTTGTGCACCGTGCACATTGATGTTTGTATGAAAAAGTACCCTACCTAGGGACGCGTAGAGCAAATTGGTACCCCCGGGCATGTTGTCGGTTGACTTTCTGGTTGCACTTTTCATCATCTAGGGTGTGTTTCTGACACGTTTTGAGGGTTTTTAGCGAAAAAAATTTTTTTGACTACTCGAGCTCTCCGGCCCGTTCGGTGCACTTTTTTGCAAAAAGCTAGGGAGCTGTCCCTAGGTTCGGGGTGTCACAAAATGATGAAAAGTGGTCAAAAAAACCACTATCCAGAATCGGATAGAGAATGATTAGACGAGCTTAAAATTGTTCTACGACCCATGTCTGCGACGTTTAGTATTCGAGTTATGGCCCGCCGTAGGTCTGACCGAGCAATTTTTGTTCCGCGCACTTTGTGCACCGTGCACATTGATGTTTGTATGAAAAAGTACCCTACCTAGGGACGCGTAGAGCAAATTGGTACCCCGGGCATGTTGTCGGTTGACTTTCTGGTTGCACTTTTCATCATCTAGGGTGTGTTTCTGACACGTTTTGAGGGTTTTTAGCGAAAAAAATTTTTTTGACTACTCGAGCTCTCCGGCCCGTTCGGTGCACTTTTTGCAAAAAGCTAGGGAGCTGTCCCTAGGTTCGGGGTGTCACAAAATGATGAAAAGTGGTCAAAAAACCACTATCCAGAATCGGATAGAGAATGATTAGACGAGCTTAAATTGTTCTACGACCCATGTCTGCGACGTTTAGTATTCGAGTTATGGCCCGCCGTAGGTCTGACCGAGCAATTTTTGTTCCGCGCACTTTGTGCACCGTGCACATTGATGTTTGTATGAAAAAGTACCCTACTAGGGACGCGTAGAGCAAATTGGTACCCCCGGGCATGTTGTCGGTTGACTTTCTGGTTGCACTTTTCATCATCTAGGGTGTGTTTCTGACACGTTTTGAGGGTTTTTAGCGAAAAAAATTTTTTTGACTACTCGAGCTCTCCGGCCCGTTCGGTGCACTTTTTGCAAAAAGCTAGGGAGCTGTCCTAGGTTCGGGGTGTCACAAAATGATGAAAAGTGGTCAAAAAACCACTATCCAGAATCGGATAGAGAATGATTAGACGAGCTTAAAATTGTTCTACGACCCATGTCTGCGACGTTTAGTATTCGAGTTATGGCCCGCCGTAGGTCTGACCGAGCAATTTTGTTCGCGCACTTTGTGCACCGTGCACATTGATGTTGTATGAAAAAGTCCATACTAGGGACGGTAGAGCAAATTGGTACCCCGGGCCTGTGGTCGGTTGACTTTCTGGTGCACTTTTCATCATCTAGGGTGTGTTTCTGACACCGTTTGAGGTTTTTTAGCGAAAAAAATTTTTGACTACTCGAGCTCTCCGGCCCGTTCGGTGCACTTTTTGCAAAAAGCTAGGGAGCTGTCCTAGGTTCGGGCACAAAATGATGAAAAGTGGTCAAAAAAACCACTATCCCGAATCGGATAGCAGAATGATTAGACGAGCTTAAAATTGTTCTACGACCCATGTCTGCGACGTTTAGTATTCGAGTTAGGCCGCCGTAGGTCTGACCAGCAAATTTTGTACCGAAATGTATGGCGGACAAATTATTACTCAAACACATTTGCCTTGTATCGGTCCTACTTGGGCGGCACGGGTACAGTATCGACTATAAAAGATTTTAAATGGATTGATTGATAACATGTTAAGCACATTTCCTAAGACGTGCATCAAAATTGTGTACCGATCAAGGAAAGTACACTACGTACGCGTTCATGGTGTCCATGTGGTACAAGTTGCCGGTCAGGATAGCCGTGCACCAAAAATTGTGTACCGATCAGGGAAAAGTACAAACGGAGGGCGCAGCCCGAGCGTACGCGTTCATGGATGTCCATGTTGGTACAAGTTGCCGGTCAGGATAGCCGTGCACCAAAATTGTGTACCGATCAGGGAAAGTACAACACGGAGGGCGCAGCCCGAGCGTACGCGTTCATGGATGTCCATGTTGGTACAAGTTGCCGGTCAGGATAGCCGTGCACCAAAATTGTGTACCGATCAGGGAAAGTACAACACGGAGGGCGCAGCCCGAGCGTACGCGTTCATGGATGTCCATGTTGGTACAAGTTGCCGGTCAGGATAGCCGTGCACAAAATGTGTACCGATCAGGGAAAGTACAACACGGAGGGCGCAGCCCGAGCGTACGCGTTCATGGATGTCCATGTTGGTACAAGTTGCCGGTCAGGATAGCCGTGCACCAAATTGTGTACCGATCAGGGAAAGTACAACACGGAGGGCGCAGCCCGAGCGTACGCGTTCATGGATGTCCATGTGGTACAAGTTGCCGGTCAGGATAGCCGTGCACCAAAATTGTGTACCGATCAGGGAAAGTACACTACGTTCCTATGACTTGAATGAAAAGTGTTGATAAAGTGCCGGATAGGATAGACGGTGGCTTATCGTACACATCACAAACAAAAAACCCTTAGTGAGCAGTAGCAAGTGTCGATGGAACAAAGCGAAGGCAATACAAACTGATCAAGTACAATAAAGAACGCTACGTACTAGGACTTCTGTCCAAGAATGGTGTCCGCGACGGGAGGGCAATGGTCGAGCAAGCAGGTTTCCCTAGTAAACCTTGTATGGTAAACATACCCAAGCGTGTCCGTATGCACGCAACGATAGTCACGAACGGGCACATACCTAGGGAAAGTACTCTACGTACTAGGACTTCTGTCCAAGAATGGTGTCCGCGACGGGAGGGCAATGGTCGAGCAAGCAGGTTTCCCTAGTAAACCTTGTATGGTAAACATACCCAAGCGTGTCCGTATGCACGCAACGATAGTCACGAACGGGCACATACCTAGGGAAAGTACTCTACGTACTAGGACTTCTGTCCAAGAATGGTGTCCGCGACGGGAGGGCAATGGTCGAGCAAGCAGGTTTCCCTAGTAAACCTTGTATGGTAAACATACCCAAGCGTGTCCGTATGCACGCAACGATAGTCACGAACGGGCACATACCTAGGGAAAGTACTCTACGTACTAGGACTTCTGTCCAAGAATGGTGTCCGCGACGGGAGGGCAATGGTCGAGCAAGCAGGTTTCCCTAGTAAACCTTGTATGGTAAACATACCCAAGCGTGTCCGTATGCACGCAACGATAGTCACGAACGGGCACATACCTAGGGAAAGTACTCTACGTACTAGGACTTCTGTCCAAGAATGGTGTCCGCGACGGGAGGGCAATGGTCGAGCAAGCAGGTTTCCCTAGTAAACCTTGTATGGTAAACATACCCAAGCGTGTCCGTATGCACGCAACGATAGTCACGAACGGGCACATACCTAGGGAAAGTACTCTACGTACTAGGACTTCTGTCCAAGAATGGTGTCCGCGACGGGAGGGCAATGGTCGAGCAAGCAGGTTTCCCTAGTAAACCTTGTATGGTAAACATACCCAAGCGTGTCCGTATGCACGCAACGATAGTCACGAACGGGCACATACCTAGGGAAAGTACTCTACGTACTAGGACTTCTGTCCAAGAATGGTGTCCGCGACGGGAGGGCAATGGTCGAGCAAGCAGGTTTCCCTAGTAAACCTTGTATGGTAAACATACCCAAGCGTGTCCGTATGCACGCAACGATAGTCACGAACGGGCACATACCTAGGGAAAGTACTCTACGTACTAGGACTTCTGTCCAAGAATGGTGTCCGCGACGGGAGGGCAATGGTCGAGCAAGCAGGTTTCCCTAGTAAACCTTGTATGGTAAACATACCCAAGCGTGTCCGTATGCACGCAACGATAGTCACGAACGGGCACATACCTAGGGAAAGTACTCTACGTACTAGGACTTCTGTCCAAGAATGGTGTCCGCGACGGGAGGGCAATGGTCGAGCAAGCAGGTTTCCCTAGTAAACCTTGTATGGTAAACATACCCAAGCGTGTCCGTATGCACGCAACGATAGTCACGAACGGGCACATACCTAGGGAAAGTACTCTACGTACTAGGACTTCTGTCCAAGAATGGTGTCCGCGACGGGAGGGCAATGGTCGAGCAAGCAGGTTTCCCTAGTAAACCTTGTATGGTAAACATACCCAAGCGTGTCCGTATGCACGCAACGATAGTCACGAACGGGCACATACCTAGGGAAAGTACTCTACGTACTAGGACTTCTGTCCAAGAATGGTGTCCGCGACGGGAGGGCAATGGTCGAGCAAGCAGGTTTCCCTAGTAAACCTTGTATGGTAAACATACCCAAGCGTGTCCGTATGCACGCAACGATAGTCACGAACGGGCACATACCTAGGGAAAGTACTCTACGTACTAGGACTTCTGTCCAAGAATGGTGTCCGCGACGGGAGGGCAATGGTCGAGCAAGCAGGTTTCCCTAGTAAACCTTGTATGGTAAACATACCCAAGCGTGTCCGTATGCACGCAACGATAGTCACGAACGGGCACATACCTAGGGAAAGTACTCTACGTACTAGGACTTCTGTCCAAGAATGGTGTCCGCGACGGGAGGGCAATGGTCGAGCAAGCAGGTTTCCCTAGTAAACCTTGTATGGTAAACATACCCAAGCGTGTCCGTATGCACGCAACGATAGTCACGAACGGGCACATACCTAGGGAAAGTACTCTACGTACTAGGACTTCTGTCCAAGAATGGTGTCCGCGACGGTCGGGGAATTGTGTGTTTGACTCAATTACCAAATCCTAGGAACATACATGTAGTGTATACAAACATTAACATTAACGCGTACGTTTGGGCTGCGCACTCCAAATGGTACACAAATAAGGGTGATTTTATGATCAGACGGACAAAAACAAAGGTGGAGAAGACAGTTTTCGGCACGATGTGCACAGAGCTCATTTCGTCGTCCCGGGCGAATGGAAAAAACACAAAAATCGCGAGTTTCGCCCTCGGGCTACCGCCCTCGGGCGTATCTTTCTAGGTTTCTGTCTATAAAAGGGCAGGCCAAAAGGTGACCGGTTGAGATAAGCATTTTAAGCATACAAGCACTTTATTGCAACTTTTGACACAAAAACTAGGTACGTACATGTAGATTGTACCAACATGGACATCCATGAACGCGTACGCTCGGGCTGCGCCCTCCGTGTTGTACTTTCCCTGATCGGTACACAATTTTGGTGCATGTGTACCAACATGGACATCCATGAACGCGTACGCTCGGGCTGCGCCCTCCGTGTTGTACTTTCCCTGATCGGTACACAATTTTGGTGCACGGCTATCCTGACCGGCAACTTGTACCAACATGGACATCCATGAACGCGTACGTAGTGTACTTTCCCTGATCGGTACACAATTTTGGTGCATGTGTACCAACATGGACATCCATGAACGCGTACGCTCGGGCTGCGCCCTCCGTGTTGTACTTTCCCTGATCGGTACACAATTTTGGTGCACGGCTATCCTGACCGGCAACTTGTACCAACATGGACATCCATGAACGCGTACGTAGTGTACTTTCCCTGATCGGTACACAATTTTGGTGCATGTGTACCAACATGGACATCCATGAACGCGTACGCTCGGGCTGCGCCCTCCGTGTTGTACTTTCCCTGATCGGTACACAATTTTGGTGCACGGCTATCCTGACCGGCAACTTGTACCAACATGGACATCCATGAACGCGTACGTAGTGTACTTTCCCTGATCGGTACACAATTTTGGTGCATGTGTACCAACATGGACATCCATGAACGCGTACGCTCGGGCTGCGCCCTCCGTGTTGTACTTTCCCTGATCGGTACACAATTTTGGTGCACGGCTATCCTGACCGGCAACTTGTACCAACATGGACATCCATGAACGCGTACGTAGTGTACTTTCCCTGATCGGTACACAATTTTGGTGCATGTGTACCAACATGGACATCCATGAACGCGTACGCTCGGGCTGCGCCCTCCGTGTTGTACTTTCCCTGATCGGTACACAATTTTGGTGCACGGCTATCCTGACCGGCAACTTGTACCAACATGGACATCCATGAACGCGTACGTAGTGTACTTTCCCTGATCGGTACACAATTTTGGTGCATGTGTACCAACATGGACATCCATGAACGCGTACGCTCGGGCTGCGCCCTCCGTGTTGTACTTTCCCTGATCGGTACACAATTTTGGTGCACGGCTATCCTGACCGGCAACTTGTACCAACATGGACATCCATGAACGCGTACGTAGTGTACTTTCCCTGATCGGTACACAATTTTGGTGCATGTGTACCAACATGGACATCCATGAACGCGTACGCTCGGGCTGCGCCCTCCGTGTTGTACTTTCCCTGATCGGTACACAATTTTGGTGCACGGCTATCCTGACCGGCAACTTGTACCAACATGGACATCCATGAACGCGTACGTAGTGTACTTTCCTGATCGGTACACAATTTTGGTGCATGTGTACCAACATGGACATCCATGAACGCGTACGCTCGGGCTGCGCCCTCCGTGTTGTACTTTCCTGATCGGTACACAATTTTGGTGCACGGCTATCCTGACCGGCAACTTGTACCAACATGGACATCCATGAACGCGTACGCTCGGGCTGCGCCCTCCGTGTTGTACTTTCCCTGATCGGTACACAATTTTGGTGCACGGCTATCCTGACCGGCAACTTGTACCAACATGGACATCCATGAACGCGTACGTAGTGTACTTTCCCTGATCGGTACACAATTTTGGTGCATGTGTACCAACATGGACATCCATGAACGCGTACGCTCGGGCTGCGCCCTCCGTGTTGTACTTTCCCTGATCGGTACACAATTTTGGTGCATGTGTACCAACATGGACATCCATGAACGCGTACGCTCGGGCTGCGCCCTCCGTGTTGTACTTTCCCTGATCGGTACACAATTTTGGTGCACGGCTATCCTGACCGGCAACTTGTACCAACATGGACATCCATGAACGCGTACGCTCGGGCTGCGCCCTCCGTGTTGTACTTTCCCTGATCGGTACACAATTTTGGTGCACGGCTATCCTGACCGGCAACTTGTACCAACATGGACATCCATGAACGCGTACGTAGTGTACTTTCCCTGATCGGTACACAATTTTGGTGCATGTGTACCAACATGGACATCCATGAACGCGTACGCTCGGGCTGCGCCCTCCGTGTTGTACTTTCCCTGATCGGTACACAATTTTGGTGCATGTGTACCAACATGGACATCCATGAACGCGTACGCTCGGGCTGCGCCCTCCGTGTTGTACTTTCCCTGATCGGTACACAATTTTGGTGCACGGCTATCCTGACCGGCAACTTGTACCAACATGGACATCCATGAACGCGTACGTAGTGTACTTTCCTGATCGGTACACAATTTTGGTGCACGGCTTAGGAAATGTGCTTAAAATGTTATCAATCAATCCATTTAATCTTGTTATAGTCGATACTTACCGTGCCGACCAAGTAGGACACGATACAAGGCAATGTTGTTTGAGTAATAATATGTCCGCCATACATTTCAGTACAAAATTGCTCGGTCAGACCTACGGCGGGCCATAACTCGAATACTAAACGTCGCAGACATGGGTCGTAGAACAATTTTAAGCTCGTCTAATCATTCTCTATCCGATTCTGGATAGTGGTTTTTTGACCACTTTTCATCATTTTGTGACACCCCGAACCTAGGGACAGCTCCCTAGCTTTTTGCAAAAAAGTGCACCGAACGGGCCGGAGAGCTCGAGTAGTCAAAAAAATTTTTTTCGCTAAAAACCCTCAAAACGTGTCAGAAACACACCCTAGATGATGAAAAGTGCAACCAGAAAGTCAACCGACAACATGCCCGGGGGTACCAATTTGCTCTACGCGTCCCTAGGTAGGGTACTTTTTCATACAAACATCAATGTGCACGGTGCACAAAGTGCGCGGAACAAAAATTGCTCGGTCAGACCTACGGCGGGCCATAACTCGAATACTAAACGTCGCAGACATGGGTCGTAGAACAATTTTAAGCTCGTCTAATCATTCTCTATCCGATTCTGGATAGTGGTTTTTGACCACTTTTCATCATTTTGTGACACCCCGAACCTAGGGACAGCTCCCTAGCTTTTTGCAAAAAAGTGCACCGAACGGGCCGGAGAGCTCGAGTAGTCAAAAAAATTTTTTTCGCTAAAAACCCTCAAAACGTGTCAGAAACACACCCTAGATGATGAAAAGTGCAACCAGAAAGTCAACCGACAACATGCCCGGGGGTACCAATTTGCTCTACGCGTCCCTAGGTAGGGTACTTTTTCATACAAACATCAATGTGCACGGTGCACAAAGTGCGCGGAACAAAAATTGCTCGGTCAGACCTACGGCGGGCCATAACTCGAATACTAAACGTCGCAGACATGGGTCGTAGAACAATTTTAAGCTCGTCTAATCATTCTCTATCCGATTCTGGATAGTGGTTTTTTGACCACTTTTCATCATTTTGTGACACCCCGAACCTAGGGACAGCTCCCTAGCTTTTTGCAAAAAAGTGCACCGAACGGGCCGGAGAGCTCGAGTAGTCAAAAAAATTTTTTTCGCTAAAAACCCTCAAAACGTGTCAGAAACACACCCTAGATGATGAAAAGTGCAACCAGAAAGTCAACCGACAACATGCCCGGGGGTACCAATTTGCTCTACGCGTCCCTAGGTAGGGTACTTTTTCATACAAACATCAATGTGCACGGTGCACAAAGTGCGCGGAACAAAAATTGCTCGGTCAGACCTACGGCGGGCCATAACTCGAATACTAAACGTCGCAGACATGGGTCGTAGAACAATTTTAAGCTCGTCTAATCATTCTCTATCCGATTCTGGATAGTGGTTTTTTGACCACTTTTCATCATTTTGTGACACCCCGAACCTAGGGACAGCTCCCTAGCTTTTTGCAAAAAAGTGCACCGAACGGGCCGGAGAGCTCGAGTAGTCAAAAAAATTTTTTTCGCTAAAAACCCTCAAAACGTGTCAGAAACACACCCTAGATGATGAAAAGTGCAACCAGAAAGTCAACCGACAACATGCCCGGGGGTACCAATTTGCTCTACGCGTCCCTAGGTAGGGTACTTTTTCATACAAACATCAATGTGCACGGTGCACAAAGTGCGCGGAACAAAAATTGCTCGGTCAGACCTACGGCGGGCCATAACTCGAATACTAAACGTCGCAGACATGGGTCGTAGAACAATTTTAAGCTCGTCTAATCATTCTCTATCCGATTCTGGATAGTGGTTTTTTGACCACTTTTCATCATTTTGTGACACCCCGAACCTAGGGACAGCTCCCTAGCTTTTTGCAAAAAAGTGCACCGAACGGGCCGGAGAGCTCGAGTAGTCAAAAAAATTTTTTTCGCTAAAAACCCTCAAAACGTGTCAGAAACACACCCTAGATGATGAAAAGTGCAACCAGAAAGTCAACCGACAACATGCCCGGGGGTACCAATTTGCTCTACGCGTCCCTAGGTAGGGTACTTTTTCATACAAACATCAATGTGCACGGTGCACAAAGTGCGCGGAACAAAAATTGCTCGGTCAGACCTACGGCGGGCCATAACTCGAATACTAAACGTCGCAGACATGGGTCGTAGAACAATTTTAAGCTCGTCTAATCATTCTCTATCCGATTCTGGATAGTGGTTTTTTGACCACTTTTCATCATTTTGTGACACCCCGAACCTAGGGACAGCTCCCTAGCTTTTTGCAAAAAAGTGCACCGAACGGGCCGGAGAGCTCGAGTAGTCAAAAAAATTTTTTTCGCTAAAAACCCTCAAAACGTGTCAGAAACACACCCTAGATGATGAAAAGTGCAACCAGAAAGTCAACCGACAACATGCCCGGGGGTACCAATTTGCTCTACGCGTCCCTAGGTAGGGTACTTTTTCATACAAACATCAATGTGCACGGTGCACAAAGTGCGCGGAACAAAAATTGCTCGGTCAGACCTACGGCGGGCCATAACTCGAATACTAAACGTCGCAGACATGGGTCGTAGAACAATTTTAAGCTCGTCTAATCATTCTCTATCCGATTCTGGATAGTGGTTTTTTGACCACTTTTCATCATTTTGTGACACCCCGAACCTAGGGACAGCTCCCTAGCTTTTTGCAAAAAAGTGCACCGAACGGGCCGGAGAGCTCGAGTAGTCAAAAAAATTTTTTTCGCTAAAAACCCTCAAAACGTGTCAGAAACACACCCTAGATGATGAAAAGTGCAACCAGAAAGTCAACCGACAACATGCCCGGGGGTACCAATTTGCTCTACGCGTCCCTAGGTAGGGTACTTTTTCATACAAACATCAATGTGCACGGTGCACAAAGTGCGCGGAACAAAAATTGCTCGGTCAGACCTACGGCGGGCCATAACTCGAATACTAAACGTCGCAGACATGGGTCGTAGAACAATTTTAAGCTCGTCTAATCATTCTCTATCCGATTCTGGATAGTGGTTTTTTGACCACTTTTCATCATTTTGTGACACCCCGAACCTAGGGACAGCTCCCTAGCTTTTTGCAAAAAAGTGCACCGAACGGGCCGGAGAGCTCGAGTAGTCAAAAAAATTTTTTTCGCTAAAAACCCTCAAAACGTGTCAGAAACACACCCTAGATGATGAAAAGTGCAACCAGAAAGTCAACCGACAACATGCCCGGGGGTACCAATTTGCTCTACGCGTCCCTAGGTAGGGTACTTTTTCATACAAACATCAATGTGCACGGTGCACAAAGTGCGCGGAACAAAAATTGCTCGGTCAGACCTACGGCGGGCCATAACTCGAATACTAAACGTCGCAGACATGGGTCGTAGAACAATTTTAAGCTCGTCTAATCATTCTCTATCCGATTCTGGATAGTGGTTTTTTGACCACTTTTCATCATTTTGTGACACCCCGAACCTAGGGACAGCTCCCTAGCTTTTTGCAAAAAAGTGCACCGAACGGGCCGGAGAGCTCGAGTAGTCAAAAAAATTTTTTTCGCTAAAAACCCTCAAAACGTGTCAGAAACACACCCTAGATGATGAAAAGTGCAACCAGAAAGTCAACCGACAACATGCCCGGGGGTACCAATTTGCTCTACGCGTCCCTAGGTAGGGTACTTTTTCATACAAACATCAATGTGCACGGTGCACAAAGTGCGCGGAACAAAAATTGCTCGGTCAGACCTACGGCGGGCCATAACTCGAATACTAAACGTCGCAGACATGGGTCGTAGAACAATTTTAAGCTCGTCTAATCATTCTCTATCCGATTCTGGATAGTGGTTTTTTGACCACTTTTCATCATTTTGTGACACCCCGAACCTAGGGACAGCTCCCTAGCTTTTTGCAAAAAAGTGCACCGAACGGGCCGGAGAGCTCGAGTAGTCAAAAAAATTTTTTTCGCTAAAAACCCTCAAAACGTGTCAGAAACACACCCTAGATGATGAAAAGTGCAACCAGAAAGTCAACCGACAACATGCCCGGGGGTACCAATTTGCTCTACGCGTCCCTAGGTAGGGTACTTTTCATACAAACATCAATGTGCACGGTGCACAAAGTGCGCGGAACAAAAATTGCTCGGTCAGACCTACGGCGGGCCATAACTCGAATACTAAACGTCGCAGACATGGGTCGTAGAACAATTTTAAGCTCGTCTAATCATTCTCTATCCGATTCTGGATAGTGGTTTTTTGACCACTTTTCATCATTTTGTGACACCCCGAACCTAGGGACAGCTCCCTAGCTTTTTGCAAAAAAGTGCACCGAACGGGCCGGAGAGCTCGAGTAGTCAAAAAAATTTTTTCGCTAAAAACCCTCAAAACGTGTCAGAAACACACCCTAGATGATGAAAAGTGCAACCAGAAAGTCAACCGACAACATGCCCGGGGGTACCAATTTGCTCTACGCGTCCCTAGGTAGGGTACTTTTTCATACAAACATCAATGTGCACGGTGCACAAAGTGCGCGGAACAAAAATTGCTCGGTCAGACCTACGGCGGGCCATAACTCGAATACTAAACGTCGCAGACATGGGTCGTAGAACAATTTTAAGCTCGTCTAATCATTCTCTATCCGATTCTGGATAGTGGTTTTTTGACCACTTTTCATCATTTTGTGACACCCCGAACCTAGGGACAGCTCCCTAGCTTTTTGCAAAAAAGTGCACCGAACGGGCCGGAGAGCTCGAGTAGTCAAAAAAATTTTTTTCGCTAAAAACCCTCAAAACGTGTCAGAAACACACCCTAGATGATGAAAAGTGCAACCAGAAAGTCAACCGACAACATGCCCGGGGGTACCAATTTGCTCTACGCGTCCCTAGGTAGGGTACTTTTTCATACAAACATCAATGTGCACGGTGCACAAAGTGCGCGGAACAAAAATTGCTCGGTCAGACCTACGGCGGGCCATAACTCGAATACTAAACGTCGCAGACATGGGTCGTAGAACAATTTTAAGCTCGTCTAATCATTCTCTATCCGATTCTGGATAGTGGTTTTTTGACCACTTTTCATCATTTTGTGACACCCCGAACCTAGGGACAGCTCCCTAGCTTTTTGCAAAAAAGTGCACCGAACGGGCCGGAGAGCTCGAGTAGTCAAAAAAATTTTTTTCGCTAAAAACCCTCAAAACGTGTCAGAAACACACCCTAGATGATGAAAAGTGCAACCAGAAAGTCAACCGACAACATGCCCGGGGGTACCAATTTGCTCTACGCGTCCCTAGGTAGGGTACTTTTTCATACAAACATCAATGTGCACGGTGCACAAAGTGCGCGGAACAAAAATTGCTCGGTCAGACCTACGGCGGGCCATAACTCGAATACTAAACGTCGCAGACATGGGTCGTAGAACAATTTTAAGCTCGTCTAATCATTCTCTATCCGATTCTGGATAGTGGTTTTTTGACCACTTTTCATCATTTTGTGACACCCCGAACCTAGGGACAGCTCCCTAGCTTTTTGCAAAAAAGTGCACCGAACGGGCCGGAGAGCTCGAGTAGTCAAAAAAATTTTTTTCGCTAAAAACCCTCAAAACGTGTCAGAAACACACCCTAGATGATGAAAAGTGCAACCAGAAAGTCAACCGACAACATGCCCGGGGGTACCAATTTGCTCTACGCGTCCCTAGGTAGGGTACTTTTTCATACAAACATCAATGTGCACGGTGCACAAAGTGCGCGGAACAAAAATTGCTCGGTCAGACCTACGGCGGGCCATAACTCGAATACTAAACGTCGCAGACATGGGTCGTAGAACAATTTTAAGCTCGTCTAATCATTCTCTATCCGATTCTGGATAGTGGTTTTTTGACCACTTTTCATCATTTTGTGACACCCCGAACCTAGGGACAGCTCCCTAGCTTTTTGCAAAAAAGTGCACCGAACGGGCCGGAGAGCTCGAGTAGTCAAAAAAATTTTTTTCGCTAAAAACCCTCAAAACGTGTCAGAAACACACCCTAGATGATGAAAAGTGCAACCAGAAAGTCAACCGACAACATGCCCGGGGGTACCAATTTGCTCTACGCGTCCCTAGGTAGGGTACTTTTTCATACAAACATCAATGTGCACGGTGCACAAAGTGCGCGGAACAAAAATTGCTCGGTCAGACCTACGGCGGGCCATAACTCGAATACTAAACGTCGCAGACATGGGTCGTAGAACAATTTTAAGCTCGTCTAATCATTCTCTATCCGATTCTGGATAGTGGTTTTTTGACCACTTTTCATCATTTTGTGACACCCCGAACCTAGGGACAGCTCCCTAGCTTTTTGCAAAAAAGTGCACCGAACGGGCCGGAGAGCTCGAGTAGTCAAAAAAATTTTTTTCGCTAAAAACCCTCAAAACGTGTCAGAAACACACCCTAGATGATGAAAAGTGCAACCAGAAAGTCAACCGACAACATGCCCGGGGGTACCAATTTGCTCTACGCGTCCCTAGGTAGGGTACTTTTTCATACAAACATCAATGTGCACGGTGCACAAAGTGCGCGGAACAAAAATTGCTCGGTCAGACCTACGGCGGGCCATAACTCGAATACTAAACGTCGCAGACATGGGTCGTAGAACAATTTTAAGCTCGTCTAATCATTCTCTATCCGATTCTGGATAGTGGTTTTTTGACCACTTTTCATCATTTTGTGACACCCCGAACCTAGGGACAGCTCCCTAGCTTTTTGCAAAAAAGTGCACCGAACGGGCCGGAGAGCTCGAGTAGTCAAAAAAATTTTTTTCGCTAAAAACCCTCAAAACGTGTCAGAAACACACCCTAGATGATGAAAAGTGCAACCAGAAAGTCAACCGACAACATGCCGGGGGTACCAATTTGCTCTACGCGTCCCTAGGTAGGGTACTTTTTCATACAAACATCAATGTGCACGGTGCACAAAGTGCGCGGAACAAAAATTGCTCGGTCAGACCTACGGCGGGCCATAACTCGAATACTAAACGTCGCAGACATGGGTCGTAGAACAATTTTAAGCTCGTCTAATCATTCTCTATCCGATTCTGGATAGTGGTTTTTTGACCACTTTTCATCATTTTGTGACACCCCGAACCTAGGGACAGCTCCCTAGCTTTTTGCAAAAAAGTGCACCGAACGGGCCGGAGAGCTCGAGTAGTCAAAAAAATTTTTTTCGCTAAAAACCCTCAAAACGTGTCAGAAACACACCCTAGATGATGAAAAGTGCAACCAGAAAGTCAACCGACAACATGCCCGGGGGTACCAATTTGCTCTACGCGTCCCTAGGTAGGGTACTTTTTCATACAAACATCAATGTGCACGGTGCACAAAGTGCGCGGAACAAAAATTGCTCGGTCAGACCTACGGCGGGCCATAACTCGAATACTAAACGTCGCAGACATGGGTCGTAGAACAATTTTAAGCTCGTCTAATCATTCTCTATCCGATTCTGGATAGTGGTTTTTTGACCACTTTTCATCATTTTGTGACACCCCGAACCTAGGGACAGCTCCCTAGCTTTTTGCAAAAAAGTGCACCGAACGGGCCGGAGAGCTCGAGTAGTCAAAAAAATTTTTTTCGCTAAAAACCCTCAAAACGTGTCAGAAACACACCCTAGATGATGAAAAGTGCAACCAGAAAGTCAACCGACAACATGCCCGGGGGTACCAATTTGCTCTACGCGTCCCTAGGTAGGGTACTTTTTCATACAAACATCAATGTGCACGGTGCACAAAGTGCGCGGAACAAAAATTGCTCGGTCAGACCTACGGCGGGCCATAACTCGAATACTAAACGTCGCAGACATGGGTCGTAGAACAATTTTAAGCTCGTCTAATCATTCTCTATCCGATTCTGGATAGTGGTTTTTTGACCACTTTTCATCATTTTGTGACACCCCGAACCTAGGGACAGCTCCCTAGCTTTTTGCAAAAAAGTGCACCGAACGGGCCGGAGAGCTCGAGTAGTCAAAAAATTTTTTTCGCTAAAAACCCTCAAAACGTGTCAGAAACACACCCTAGATGATGAAAAGTGCAACCAGAAAGTCAACCGACAACATGCCCGGGGGTACCAATTTGCTCTACGCGTCCCTAGGTAGGGTACTTTTTCATACAAACATCAATGTGCACGGTGCACAAAGTGCGCGGAACAAAAATTGCTCGGTCAGACCTACGGCGGGCCATAACTCGAATACTAAACGTCGCAGACATGGGTCGTAGAACAATTTTAAGCTCGTCTAATCATTCTCTATCCGATTCTGGATAGTGGTTTTTTGACCACTTTTCATCATTTTGTGACACCCCGAACCTAGGGACAGCTCCCTAGCTTTTTGCAAAAAAGTGCACCGAACGGGCCGGAGAGCTCGAGTAGTCAAAAAAATTTTTTTCGCTAAAAACCCTCAAAACGTGTCAGAAACACACCCTAGATGATGAAAAGTGCAACCAGAAAGTCAACCGACAACATGCCCGGGGGTACCAATTTGCTCTACGCGTCCCTAGGTAGGGTACTTTTTCATACAAACATCAATGTGCACGGTGCACAAAGTGCGCGGAACAAAAATTGCTCGGTCAGACCTACGGCGGGCCATAACTCGAATACTAAACGTCGCAGACATGGGTCGTAGAACAATTTTAAGCTCGTCTAATCATTCTCTATCCGATTCTGGATAGTGGTTTTTGACCACTTTTCATCATTTTGTGACACCCCGAACCTAGGGACAGCTCCCTAGCTTTTTGCAAAAAAGTGCACCGAACGGGCCGGAGAGCTCGAGTAGTCAAAAAAATTTTTTTCGCTAAAAACCCTCAAAACGTGTCAGAAACACACCCTAGATGATGAAAAGTGCAACCAGAAAGTCAACCGACAACATGCCCGGGGGTACCAATTTGCTCTACGCGTCCCTAGGTAGGGTACTTTTTCATACAAACATCAATGTGCACGGTGCACAAAGTGCGCGGAACAAAAATTGCTCGGTCAGACCTACGGCGGGCCATAACTCGAATACTAAACGTCGCAGACATGGGTCGTAGAACAATTTTAAGCTCGTCTAATCATTCTCTATCCGATTCTGGATAGTGGTTTTTTGACCACTTTTCATCATTTTGTGACACCCCGAACCTAGGGACAGCTCCCTAGCTTTTTGCAAAAAAGTGCACCGAACGGGCCGGAGAGCTCGAGTAGTCAAAAAAATTTTTTTCGCTAAAAACCCTCAAAACGTGTCAGAAACACACCCTAGATGATGAAAAGTGCAACCAGAAAGTCAACCGACAACATGCCCGGGGGTACCAATTTGCTCTACGCGTCCCTAGGTAGGGTACTTTTTCATACAAACATCAATGTGCACGGTGCACAAAGTGCGCGGAACAAAAATTGCTCGGTCAGACCTACGGCGGGCCATAACTCGAATACTAAACGTCGCAGACATGGGTCGTAGAACAATTTTAAGCTCGTCTAATCATTCTCTATCCGATTCTGGATAGTGGTTTTTGACCACTTTTCATCATTTTGTGACACCCCGAACCTAGGGACAGCTCCCTAGCTTTTTGCAAAAAAGTGCACCGAACGGGCCGGAGAGCTCGAGTAGTCAAAAAAATTTTTTTCGCTAAAAACCCTCAAAACGTGTCAGAAACACACCCTAGATGATGAAAAGTGCAACCAGAAAGTCAACCGACAACATGCCCGGGGGTACCAATTTGCTCTACGCGTCCCTAGGTAGGGTACTTTTTCATACAAACATCAATGTGCACGGTGCACAAAGTGCGCGGAACAAAAATTGCTCGGTCAGACCTACGGCGGGCCATAACTCGAATACTAAACGTCGCAGACATGGGTCGTAGAACAATTTTAAGCTCGTCTAATCATTCTCTATCCGATTCTGGATAGTGGTTTTTTGACCACTTTTCATCATTTTGTGACACCCCGAACCTAGGGACAGCTCCCTAGCTTTTTGCAAAAAAGTGCACCGAACGGGCCGGAGAGCTCGAGTAGTCAAAAAAATTTTTTTCGCTAAAAACCCTCAAAACGTGTCAGAAACACACCTAGATGATGAAAAGTGCAACCAGAAAGTCAACCGACAACATGCCCGGGGGTACCAATTTGCTCTACGCGTCCCTAGGTAGGGTACTTTTTCATACAAACATCAATGTGCACGGTGCACAAAGTGCGCGGAACAAAAATTGCTCGGTCAGACCTACGGCGGGCCATAACTCGAATACTAAACGTCGCAGACATGGGTCGTAGAACAATTTTAAGCTCGTCTAATCATTCTCTATCCGATTCTGGATAGTGGTTTTTTGACCACTTTCATCATTTTGTGACACCCCGAACCTAGGGACAGCTCCCTAGCTTTTTGCAAAAAAAGTGCACCGAACGGGCCGGAGAGCTCGAGTAGTCAAAAAAATTTTTTTCGCTAAAAACCCTCAAAACGTGTCAGAAACACACCTAGATGATGAAAAGTGCAACCAGAAAGTCAACCGACAACATGCCCGGGGGTACCAATTTGCTCTACGCGTCCCTAGGTAGGGTACTTTTTCATACAAACATCAATGTGCACGGTGCACAAAGTGCGCGGAACAAAAATTGCTCGGTCAGACCTACGGCGGGCCATAACTCGAATACTAAACGTCGCAGACATGGGTCGTAGAACAATTTTAAGCTCGTCTAATCATTCTCTATCCGATTCTGGATAGTGGTTTTTTGACCACTTTTCATCATTTTGTGACACCCCGAACCTAGGGACAGCTCCCTAGCTTTTTGCAAAAAAGTGCACCGAACGGGCCGGAGAGCTCGAGTAGTCAAAAAAATTTTTTTCGCTAAAAACCCTCAAAACGTGTCAGAAAACACACCCTAGATGATGAAAAGTGCAACCAGAAAGTCAACCGACAACATGCCCGGGGGTACCAATTTGCTCTACGCGTCCCTAGGTAGGGTACTTTTTCATACAAACATCAATGTGCACGGTGCACAAAGTGCGCGGAACAAAAATGCTCGGTCAGACCTACGGCGGGCCATAACTCGAATACTAAACGTCGCAGACATGGGTCGTAGAACAATTTTAAGCTCGTCTAATCATTCTCTATCCGATTCTGGATAGTGGTTTTTTGACCAATTTTCATTTTGTGAACCCCGAACCTAGGGACAGCTCCCTAGCTTTTTGCAAAAAGTGCACCGAACGGGCCGGAGAGCTCGAGTAGTCAAAAAAATTTTTTTCGCTAAAAAACCCTCAAAACGTGTCAGAAAACACACCAGATGATGAGAAAAAAACAACCAAAAAGTCAACCGAAAGTCAACGACAACATGCCCGGGTACCAATTTGCTCTACGCGTCCCTAGGTAGGGTACTTTTTCATACAAACATCAATGTGCACGGTGCACAAAGTGCGCGGAACAAAAAATTGCTCGGTCAGACCTACGGCGGGCCATAACTCGAATACTAAACGTCGCAGACATGGGTCGTAGAACATTTTTAAGCTCGTCTAATCATTCTCTATCCGATTCTGGATAGTGGTTTTTTGACCACTTTTCATCATTTTGTGACACCCGAACCTAGGGACAGCTCCCTAGCTTTTTGCAAAAAAGTGCACCGAACGGGCCGGAGAGCTCGAGTAGTCAAAAAAATTTTTTCGCTAAAAACCCTCAAAAAGTGTCAGAAACACACCCTAGATGATGAAAAGTGCAACCAGAAAGTCAACCGACAACATGCCCGGGGGTACCAATTTGCTCTACGCGTCCCTAGGTAGGGTACTTTTCATACAAACATCAATGTGCACGGTGCACAAAGTGCGCGGAACAAAAATTGCTCGGTCAGACCTACGGCGGGCCATAACTCGAATACTAAACGTCGCAGACATGGGTCGTAGAACAATTTTAAGCTCGTCTAATCATTCTCTATCCGATTCTGGATAGTGGTTTTTTGACCACTTTTCATCATTTGTGACACCCCGAACCTAGGGACAGCTCCTAGCTTTTTGCAAAAAAGTGCACCGAACGGGCGGAGAGCTCGAGTAGTCTCAAAAAATTTTTTCGCTAAAAAACCCTCAAAACGTGTCAGAAACACACCCTAGATGATGAAAAGTGCAACCAGAAAGTCAACCGACAACATGCCCGGGGGTACCAATTTGCTCTACGCGTCCCTAGGTAGGGTACTTTTTCATACAAAACATCAATGTGCACGGTGCACAAAGTGCGCGGAACAAAAATTGCTCGGTCAGACCTACGGCGGGCCATAACTCGAATACTAAACGTCGCAGACATGGGTCGTAGAACAATTTTAAGCTCGTCTAATCATTCTCTATCCGATTCTGGATAGTGGTTTTTTGACCACTTTCATCATTTTGTGACACCCGAACCTAGGGACAGCTCCTAGCTTTTTGCAAAAAAGTGCACCGAACGGGCCGGAGAGCTCGAGTAGTCAAAAAAATTTTTTCGCTAAAAACCTCAAAAACGTGTC
>NW_024428469.1:10000-27736 GCF_017562075.2 Anopheles merus | reverse complement strand
GATATGGATGTTAGAAGTATAGATATCTTTCTAATGCTTTTCATGAAGAATATGGATGTTAGAAGTATAGATATCTTTCTAATGCTTTTCTAATGAAGAATATGGATGTTAGAAGTATAGAATCTTTCTAATGCTTTTCTAATGAAGAATATGGATGTTAGAAGTATAGATATCTTTCTAATGCTTTTCTAATGAAGAATATGGTGTTAGAAGTATAGATATCTTTCTAATGCTTTTTAATGAAGAATATGGATGTTAGAAGTATAGATTTCTTTCTAATGCTTTTCTAATGAAGAATATGGATGTTAGAAGTATAGATATCTTTCTAATGCTTTTCTAATGAAGAATATGGATGTTAGAAGTATAGATTCTTTCTAATGCTTTTCTAATGAAGAATATGGATGTTAGAAGTATAGATATCTTTCTAATGCTTTTCTAATGAAGAATATGGATGTTAGAAGTATAGATATCTTTCTAATGCTTTTCTAATGAAGAATATGGATGTTAGAAGTATAGATATCTTTCTAATGCTTTTCTAATGAAGAATCTGGATGTTAGAAGTATAGATATCTTTCTAATGCTTTTCTAATGAAGAATATGGATGTTAGAAGTATAGATATCTTTCTAATGCTTTTCTAATGAAGAATATGGATGTTAGAAGTATAGATATCTTCTAATGCTTTTCTAATGAAGAATATGGATGTTAGAAGTATAGATATCTTTCTAATGCTTTCTAATGAAGAATATGGATGGTGTTAGAAGTATAGATATCTTTCTAATGCTTTTCTAATGAAGAATATGGATGTTAGAAGTATAGATATCTTTCTAATGCTTTTCTAATGCAAGAAATGGATGTTAGAAGTATAGATATCTTCTAATGCTTTTCTAATGAAGAATTGGATGTTAGAAGTATAGATATCTTTCTAATGCTTTTCTAATGAAGAATCTGGATGTTAGAAGTATAGATATCTTTCTAATGCTTTTCTATGAAGAATATGGATGTTAGAAGTATAGATATCTTTCTAATGCTTTTCTAATGAAGAATATGGATGTTAGAAGTATAGATATCTTTCTAATGCTTTTCTTATGAAGAATATGGATGTTAGAAGATAAGATATCTTCTAATGCTTTTCTAATGAAGAATATGGATGTTAGAAGTATAGATATCTTTCTAATGCTTTCTAATGAAGAATATGGATGTTAGAAGTATAGATATCTTTCTAATGCTTTCTAATGAAGAATATGGATGTTAGAAGTATAGATATCTTTCTAATGCTTTTCTAATGAAGAATATGGATGTTAGAAGTATAGATATCTTTCTAATGCTTTTCTAATGAAGAATATGGATGTTAGAAGTATAGATATCTTTCTAATGCTTTTCTAATGAAGAATATGGATGTTAGAAGTATAGATATCTTTCTAATGCTTTTCTAATGAAGAATATGGATGTTAGAAGTATAGATATCTTTCTAATGCTTTTCTAATGAAGAATATGGATGTTAGAAGTATAGATATCTTTCTAATGCTTTCTAATGAAGAATATGGATGTTAGAAGTATAGATATCTTTCTAATGCTTTTCTAATGAAGAATATGGATGTTAGAAGTATAGATATCTTTCTAATGCTTTTCTAATGAAGAATATGGATGTTAGAAGTATAGATATCTTTCTAATGCTTTTCTAATGAAGAATATGGATGTTAGAAGTATAGATATCTTTCTAATGCTTTTCTAATGAAGAATATGGATGTTAGAAGTATAGATATCTTTCTAATGCTTTTCTAATGAAGAATATGGATGTTAGAAGTATAGATATCTTTCTAATGCTTTTCTAATGAAGAATATGGATGTTAGAAGTATAGATATCTTTCTAATGCTTTTCTAATGAAGAATATGGATGTTAGAAGTATAGATTCTTTCTAATGCTTTTCTAATGAAGAATCTGGATGTTAGAAGTATAGATATCTTTCTAATGCTTTTCTAATGAAGAATATGGATGTTAGAAGTATAGATATCTTTCTAATGCTTTTCTAATGAAGAATATGGATGTTAGAAGTATAGATATCTTTCTAATGCTTTCTAATGAAGAATATGGATGTTAGAAGTATAGATATCTTTCTAATGCTTTTCTAATGAAGAATCTGGATGTTAGAAGTATATATATTTCTAATGCTTTTCTAATGAAGAATATGGATGTTAGAAGTATAGATATCTTTCTAATGCTTTTCTAATGAAGAATATGGATGTTAGAAGTATAGATATCTTTCTAATGCTTTTCTAATGAAGAATCTGGATGTTAGAAGTATAGATATCTTTCTAATGCTTTTCTAATGAAGAATATGGATGTTAGAAGTATAGATATCTTTCTAATGCTTTTCTAATGAAGAATCTGGATGTTAGAAGTATAGATATCTTTCTAATGCTTTTCTAATGAAGAATCTGGATGTTAGAAGTATAGATATCTTTCTAATGCTTTTCTAATGAAGAATATGGATGTTAGAAGTATAGATATCTTTCTAATGCTTTTCTAATGAAGAATATGGATGTTAGAAGTATAGATATCTTTCTAATGCTTTTCTAATGAAGAATCTGGATGTTAGAAGTATAGATATCTTTCTAATGCTTTTCTAATGAAGAATATGGATGTTAGAAGTATAGATATCTTTCTAATGCTTTTCTAATGAAGAATATGGATGTTAGAAGTATAGATATCTTTCTAATGCTTTTCTAATGAAGAATATGGATGTTAGAAGTATAGATATCTTTCTAATGCTTTTCTAATGAAGAATATGGATGTTAGAAGTATAGATATCTTTCTAATGCTTTTCTAATGAAGAATATGGATGTTAGAAGTATATATCTTTCTAATGCTTTTCTAATGAAGAATATGGATGTTAGAAGTATAGATATCTTTCTAATGCTTTTCTAATGAAGAATATGGATGTTAGAAGTATAGATATCTTTCTAATGCTTTTCTAATGAAGAATATGGATGTTAGAAGTATAGATATCTTTCTAATGCTTTTCTAATGAAGAATCTGGATGTTAGAAGTATAGATTCTTCTAATGCTTTTCTAATGAAGAATATGGATGTTAGAAGTATAGATATCTTTCTAATGCTTTTCTAATGAAGAATATGGATGTTAGAAGTATAGATATCTTTCTAATGCTTTTCTAATGAAGAATATGGATGTTAGAAGTATAGATATCTTTCTAATGCTTTTCTAATGAAGAATATGGATGTTAGAAGTATAATATCTTTCTAATGCTTTTCTAATGAAGAATATGGATGTTAGAAGTATAGATATCTTTCTAATGCTTTTCTAATGAAGAATCTGGATGTTAGAAGTATAGATATCTTTCTAATGCTTTTCTAATGAAGAATCTGGATGTTAGAAGTATAGATATCTTTCTAATGCTTTTCTAATGAAGAATATGGATGTTAGAAGTATAGATATCTTTCTAATGCTTTTCTAATGAAGAATATGGATGTTAGAAGTATAGATATCTTTCTAATGCTTTTCTAATGAAGAATATGGATGTTAGAAGTATAGATATCTTTCTAATGCTTTTCTAATGAAGAATCTGGATGTTAGAAGTATAGATATCTTTCTAATGCTTTTCTAATGAAGAATATGGATGTTAGAAGTATAGATATCTTTCTAATGCTTTTCTAATGAAGAATCTGGATGTTAGAAGTATAGATATCTTTCTAATGCTTTTCTAATGAAGAATATGGATGTTAGAAGTATAGATATCTTTCTAATGCTTTTCTAATGAAGAATATGGATGTTAGAAGTATAGATATCTTTCTAATGCTTTTCTAATGAAGAATCTGGATGTTAGAAGTATAGATTTCTTTCTAATGCTTTTCTAATGAAGAATATGGATGTTAGAAGTATAGATATCTTTCTAATGCTTTTCTAATGAAGAATATGGATGTTAGAAGTATAGATATCTTTCTAATGCTTTTCTAATGAAGAATATGGATGTTAGAAGTATAGATATCTTTCTAATGCTTTTCTAATGAAGGATATGGATGTTAGAAGTATAGATATCTTTCTAATGCTTTTCTAATGAAGAATATGGATGTTAGAAGTATAGATATCTTTCTAATGCTTTTCTAATGAAGAATCTGGATGTTAGAAGTATAGATATCTTTCTAATGCTTTTCTAATGAAGAATATGGATGTTAGAAGTATAGATATCTTTCTAATGCTTTTCTAATGAAGAATCTGGATGTTAGAAGTATAGATATCTTTCTAATGCTTTTCTAATGAAGAATATGGATGTTAGAAGTATAGATATCTTTCTAATGCTTTTCTAATGAAGAATCTGGATGTTAGAAGTATAGATATCTTTCTAATGCTTTTCTAATGAAGAATATGGATGTTAGAAGTATATATTCTCTAATGCTTTTCTAATGAAGAATATGGATGTTAGAAGTATAGATATCTTTCTAATGCTTTTCTAATGAAGAATATGGATGTTAGAAGTATATAATCTTTCTAATGCTTTTCTAATGAAGAATATGGATGTTAGAAGTATAGATATCTTTCTAATGCTTTTCTAATGAAGAATATGGATGTTAGAAGTATAGATATCTTTCTAATTTTCTAATGAAGAATATGGATGTTAGAAGTATAGATATCTTTCTAATGCTTTTCTAATGAAGAATATGGATGTTAGAAGTATAGATATCTTTCTAATGCTTTTCTAATGAAGAATTGGATGTTAGAAGTATAGATATCTTTCTAATGCTTTTCTAATGAAGAATATGGATGTTAGAAGTATAGATATCTTTCTAATGCTTTTCTAATGAAGAATCTGGATGTTAGAAGTATAGATATCTTTCTAATGCTTTTCTAATGAAGAATATGGATGTTAGAAGTATAGATATCTTTCTAATGCTTTTCTAATGAAGAATATGGATGTTAGAAGTATAGATATCTTTCTAATGCTTTTCTAATGAAGAATATGGATGTTAGAAGTATAGATATCTTTCTAATGCTTTCTAATGAAGAATCTGGATGTTAGAAGTATAATATCTTTCTAATGCTTTTCTAATGAAGAATATGGATGTTAGAAGTATAGATATCTTTCTAATGCTTTTCTAATGAAGAATATGGATGTTAGAAGTATAGATATCTTTCTAATGCTTTTCTAATGAAGAATATGGATGTTAGAAGTATAGATATCTTTCTAATGCTTTTCTAATGAAGAATCTGGATGTTAGAAGTATAGATATCTTTCTAATGCTTTTCTAATGAAGAATATGGATGTTAGAAGTATAGATATCTTTCTAATGCTTTTCTAATGAAGAATATGGATGTTAGAAGTATAGATATCTTTCTAATGCTTTTCTAATGAAGAATATGGATGTTAGAAGTATAGATATCTTTCTAATGCTTTTCTAATGAAGAATATGGATGTTAGAAGTATAGATATCTTTCTAATGCTTTTCTAATGAAGAATATGGATGTTTGAAGTATAGATATCTTTCTAATGCTTTTCTAATGAAGAATATGGATGTTAGAAGTATAGATTCTTTCTAATGCTTTTCTAATGAAGAATCTGGATGTTAGAAGTATAGATATCTTTCTAATGCTTTTCTAATGAAGAATATGGATGTTAGAAGTATAGATATTTCTAATGCTTTTCTAATGAAGAATATGGATGTTAGAAGTATAGATATCTTTCTAATGCTTTTCTAATGAAGAATATGGATGTTAGAAGTATAGATATCTTTCTAATGCTTTTCTAATGAAGAATATGGATGTTAGAAGTATAGATATCTTTCTAATGCTTTTCTAATGAAGAATCTGGATGTTAGAAGTATAGATATCTTTCTAATGCTTTTCTAATGAAGAATATGGATGTTAGAAGTATAGATATCTTTCTAATGCTTTTCTAATGAAGAATCTGGATGTTAGAAGTATAGATATCTTTCTAATGCTTTTCTAATGAAGAATATGGATGTTAGAAGTATAGATATCTTTCTAATGCTTTTCTAATGAAGAATATGGATGTTAGAAGTATAGATATCTTTCTAATGCTTTTCTAATGAAGAATATGGATGTTAGAAGTATAGATATCTTTCTAATGCTTTTCTAATGAAGAATATGGATGTTAGAAGTATAGATATCTTTCTAATGCTTTTCTAATGAAGAATCTGGATGTTAGAAGTATAGATATCTTTCTAATGCTTTTCTAATGAAGAATATGGATGTTAGAAGTATAGATATCTTTCTAATGCTTTTCTAATGAAGAATATGGATGTTGAAGTATAGATCTCTTTCTAATGCTTTTCTAATGAAGAATATGGATGTTAGAAGTATAGATATCTTTCTAATGCTTTTCTAATGAAGAATATGGATGTTAGAAGTATAGATTCTTTCTAATGTTTTCTAATGAAGAATATGGATGTTAGAAGTATAGATATCTTTCTAATGCTTTTCTAATGAAGAATATGGATGTTAGAAGTATAGATATATTTCTAATGCTTTTCTAATGAAGAATATGGATGTTAGAAGTATAGATATCTTTCTAATGCTTTTCTAATGAAGAATATGGATGTTAGAAGTATAGATATCTTTCTAATGCTTTTCTAATGAAGAATCTGGATGTTAGAAGTATATATATCTTTCTAATGCTTTTCTAATGAAGAATATGGATGTTAGAAGTATAGATATCTTTCTAATGCTTTTCTAATGAAGAATATGGATGTTAGAAGTATAGATATCTTTCTAATGCTTTTCTAATGAAGAATATGGATGTTAGAAGTATAGATATCTTTCTAATGCTTTTCTAATGAAGAATATGGATGTTAGAAGTATAGATATCTTTCTAATGCTTTTCTAATGAAGAATCTGGATGTTAGAAGTATAGATATCTTTCTAATGCTTTTCTAATGAAGAATCTGGATGTTAGAAGTATAGATATCTTTCTAATGCTTTTCTAATGAAGAATATGGATGTTAGAAGTATATATATCTTTCTAATGCTTTTCTAATGAAGAATATGGATGTTAGAAGTATAGATATCTTTCTAATGCTTTTCTAATGAAGAATCTGGATGTTAGAAGTATAGATATCTTTCTAATGCTTTCCCTGATCGGTACACAATTTTGGTGCACGGCTATCCTGACCGGCAACTTGTACCAACATGGACATCCATGAACGCATACGCTCTGGATGTTAGAAGTATAGATTTCTTTATAATGCTTTTCTAATGAAGAATATGGATGTTAGAAGTATAGATATCTTTCTAATGCTTTTCTAATGAAGAATATGGATGTTAGAAGTATAGATATCTTTCTAATGCTTTTCTAATGAAGAATATGGATGTTAGAAGTATAGATATCTTTCTAATGCTTTTCTAATGAAGAATATGGATGTTAGAAGTATAGATATCTTTCTAATGCTTTTCTAATGAAGAATATGGATGTTAGAAGTATAGATATCTTTCTAATGCTTTTCTAATGAAGAATATGGATGTTAGAAGTATAGATATCTTTCTAATGCTTTTCTAATGAAGAATCTGGATGTTAGAAGTATAGATATCTTTCTAATGCTTTTCTAATGAAGAATATGGATGTTAGAAGTATAGATATCTTTCTAATGCTTTTCTAATGAAGAATATGGATGTTAGAAGTATAGATATCTTTCTAATGCTTTCTAATGAAGAATCTGGATGTTAGAAGTATAGATATCTTTCTAATGCTTTTCTAATGAAGAATATGGATGTTAGAAGTATAGATATCTTTCTAATGCTTTTCTAATGAAGAATCTGGATGTTAGAAGTATAGATTTCTTTCTAATGCTTTTCTAATGAAGAATATGGATGTTAGAAGTATAGATATCTTTCTAATGCTTTTCTAATGAAGAATATGGATGTTAGAAGTATAGATTTCTTTCTAATGCTTTTCTAATGAAGAATATGGATGTTAGAAGTATAGATATCTTTCTAATGCTTTTCTAATGAAGAATCTGGATGTTAGAAGTATAGATATCTTTCTAATGCTTTTCTAATGAAGAATATGGATGTTAGAAGTATAGATATCTTTCTAATGCTTTTCTAATGAAGAATATGGATGTTAGAAGTATAGATATCTTTCTAATGCTTTTCTAATGAAGAATATGGATGTTAGAAGTATAGATATCTTTCTAATGCTTTTCTAATGAAGAATCTGGATGTTAGAAGTATAGATATCTTTCTAATGCTTTTCTAATGAAGAATCTGGATGTTAGAAGTATAGATATCTTTCTAATGCTTTTCTAATGAAGAATATGGATGTTAGAAGTATAGATATCTTTCTAATGCTTTTCTAATGAAGAATCTGGATGTTAGAAGTAGATATCTTTCTAATGCTTTTCTAATGAAGAATATGGATGTTAGAAGTATAGATATCTTTCTAATGCTTTTCTAATGAAGAATATGGATGTTAGAAGTATAGATATCTTTCTAATGCTTTTCTAATGAAGAATATGGATGTTTGAAGTATAGATATCTTTCTAATGCTTTTCTAATGAAGAATATGGATGTTAGAAGTATAGATATCTTTCTAATGCTTTTCTAATGAAGAATCTGGATGTTAGAAGTATAGATATCTTTCTAATGCTTTTCTAATGAAGAATATGGATGTTAGAAGTATAGATATCTTTCTAATGCTTTTCTAATGAAGAATATGGATGTTAGAAGTATAGATATCTTTCTAATGCTTTTCTAATGAAGAATATGGATGTTAGAAGTATAGATATCTTTCTAATGCTTTTCTAATGAAGAATCTGGATGTTAGAAGTATAGATATCTTTCTAATGCTTTTCTAATGAAGAATATGGATGTTAGAAGTATAGATTTCTTTCTAATGCTTTTCTAATGAAGAATATGGATGTTAGAAGTATAGATATCTTTCTAATGCTTTTCTAATGAAGAATATGGATGTTAGAAGTATATATATCTTTCTAATGCTTTTCTAATGCAGAATATGGATGTTAGAAGTATAGATATCTTTCTAATGCTTTTCTAATGAAGAATATGGATGTTAGAAGTATAGATAACTTTCTAATGCTTTTCTAATGAAGAATCTGGATGTTAGAAGTATAGATATCTTTCTAATGCTTTTCTAATGAAGAATATGGATGTTAGAAGTATAGATATCTTTCTAATGCTTTTCTAATGAAGAATATGGATGTCAGAAGTATAGATATCTTTCTAATGCTTTTCTAATGAAGAATCTGGATGTTAGAAGTATAGATATCTTTCTAATGCTTTTCTAATGAAGAATATGGATGTTAGAAGTATAGATATCTTTCTAATGCTTTTCTAATGAAGAATATGGATGTTAGAAGTATAGATATCTTTCTAATGCTTTTATAATGAAGAATCTGGATGTTAGAAGTATAGATATCTTTCTAATGCTTTTCTAATGAAGAATATGGATGTTAGAAGTATAGATTTCTTTCTAATGCTTTTCTAATGAAGAATATGGATGTTAGAAGTATAGATATCTTTCTAATGCTTTTCTAATGAAGAATCTGGATGTTAGAAGTATAGATATCTTTCTAATGCTTTTCTAATGAAGAATCTCGATGTTAGAAGTATATATTTCTTTCTAATGCTTTTCTAATGAAGAATATGGATGTTAGAAGTATAGATATCTTTCTAATGCTTTTCTAATGAAGAATATGGATGTTAGAAGTATAGATAACTTTCTAATGCTTTTCTAATGAAGAATATGGATGTTAGAAGTATAGATATCTTTCTAATGCTTTTCTAATGAAGAATATGGATGTTAGAAGTATAGATATCTTTCTAATGCTTTTCTAATGAAGAATCTGGATGTTAGAAGTATAGATATCTTTCTAATGCTTTTCTAATGAAGAATCTGGATGTTAGAAGTAAAGATATCTTTCTAATGCTTTTCTAATGCAAGAATCTGGATGTTAGAAGTAAAGATATCTTTCTAATGCTTTTCTAATGCAGAATATAGATGTTAGAAGTATAGATATCTTTATAATGCTTTTCTAATGAAGAATATGGATGTCAGAAGTATAGATATCTTTCTAATGCTTTTCTAATGAAGAATCTGGATGTTAGAAGTATAGATATCTTTCTAATGCTTTTCTAATGAAGAATATGGATGTTAGAAGTATAGATAACTTTCTAATGCTTTTCTAATGCAAGAATCTGGATGTTAGAAGTATAGATATCTTTCTAATGCTTTTCTAATGAAGAATATGGATGTAGAAGTAAAGATATCTTTCTAATGCTTTTCTAATGCAGAATCTGGATGTTAGAAGTATAGATATCTTTCTAATGCTTTTCTAATGAAGAATCTGGTTGTTAGAAGTTTAGATATCTTTCTAATGCTTTTCTAATGAAGAATATGGATGTTAGAAGTATAGATATCTTTCTAATGCTTTTCTAATGAAGAATATGGATGTTAGAAGTATAGATATCTTTCTAATGCTTTTATAATGAAGAATCTGGATGTTAGAAGTATAGATATCTTTCTAATGCTTTTCTAATGAAGAATATGGATGTTAGAAGTATAGATTTCTTTCTAATGCTTTTCTAATGAAGAATATGGATGTTAGAAGTATAGATATCTTTCTAATGCTTTTCTAATGAAGAATCTGGATGTTAGAAGTATAGATATCTTTCTAATGCTTTTCTAATGAAGAATCTCGATGTTAGAAGTATATATTTCTTTCCAATGCTTTTCTAATGAAGAATATGGATGTTAGAAGTATAGATATCTTTCTAATGCTTTTCTAATGAAGAATATGGATGTTAGAAGTATAGATATCTTTCTAATGCTTTTCTAATGAAGAATCTGGATGTTAGAAGTATAGACATCCATGATCGCGTACGCTCGGGCTGCGCCCTCCGTGTTGTACTTTCCCTGATCGGTACACAATTTTGGTGCACGGCTATCCTGACCGGCAACTTGTACCAACATGGACATCCATGAACGCGTACGCTCGGGCTGCGCCCTCCGTGTTGTACTTTCCCTGATCGGTACACAATTTTGGTGCACGGCTATCCTGACCGGCAACTTGTACCAACATGGACATCCATGAACGCGTACGCTCGGGCTGCGCCCTCCGTGTTGTACTTTCCCTGATCGGTACACAATTTTGGTGCACGGCTATCCTGACCGGCAACTTGTACCACATGGACATCCATGAACGCGTACGTAGTGTACTTTCCCTGATCGGTACACAATTTTGGTGCATGTGTACCAACATGGACATCCATGAACGCGTACGCTCGGGCTGCGCCCTCCGTGTTGTACTTTCCCTGATCGGTACACAATTTTGGTGCATGTGTACCAACATGGACATCCATGAACGCGTACGCTCGGGCTGCGCCCTCCGTGTTGTACTTTCCCTGATCGGTACACAATTTTGGTGCACGGCTATCCTGACCGGCAACTTGTACCAACATGGACATCCATGAACGCGTACGTAGTGTACTTTCCCTGATCGGTACACAATTTTGGTGCACGGCTTAGGAAATGGGCTTAAAATGTTATCACTCAATCCATTTAATCTTGTTATAGTCGATACTTACCGTGCCGACCAAGTAGGACACGATACAAGGCAATGTTGTTTGAGTAATAATATATCCGCCATACATTTCAGTACAAAATTGCTCGGTCAGACCTACGGCGGGCCATAACTCGAATACTAAACGTCGCAGACATGGGTCGTAGAACAATTTTAAGCTCGTCTAATCATTCTCTATCCGATTCTGGATAGTGGTTTTTTGACCACTTTTCATCATTTTGTGACACCCCGAACCTAGGGACAGCTCCCTAGCTTTTTGCAAAAAAGTGCACCGAACGGGCCGGAGAGCTCGAGTAGTCAAAAAAATTTTTTTCGCTAAAAACCCTCAAAACGTGTCAGAAACACACCCTAGATGATGAAAAGTGCAACCAGAGAGTCAACCGACAACATGCCCGGGGGTACCAATTTGCTCTACGCGTCCCTAGGTAGGGTACTTTTTCATACAAACATCAATGTGCACGGTGCACAAAGTGCGCGGAACAAAAATTGCTCGGTCAGACCTACGGCGGGCCATAACTCGAATACTAAACGTCGCAGACATGGGTCGTAGAACAATTTTAAGCTCGTCTAATCATTCTCTATCCGATTCTGGATAGTGGTTTTTTGACCACTTTTCATCATTTTGTGACACCCCGAACCTAGGGACAGCTCCCTAGCTTTTTGCAAAAAAGTGCACCGAACGGGCCGGAGAGCTCGAGTAGTCAAAAAAATTTTTTTCGCTAAAAACCCTCAAAACGTGTCAGAAACACACCCTAGATGATGAAAAGTGCAACCAGAAAGTCAACCGACAACATGCCCGGGGGTACCAATTTGCTCTACGCGTCCCTAGGTAGGGTACTTTTTCATACAAACATCAATGTGCACGGTGCACAAAGTGCGCGGAACAAAAATTGCTCGGTCAGACCTACGGCGGGCCATAACTCGAATACTAAACGTCGCAGACATGGGTCGTAGAACAATTTTAAGCTCGTCTAATCATTCTCTATCCGATTCTGGATAGTGGTTTTTTGACCACTTTTCATCATTTTGTGACACCCCGAACCTAGGGACAGCTCCCTAGCTTTTTGCAAAAAAGTGCACCGAACGGGCCGGAGAGCTCGAGTAGTCAAAAAAATTTTTTTCGCTAAAAACCCTCAAAACGTGTCAGAAACACACCCTAGATGATGAAAAGTGCAACCAGAAAGTCAACCGACAACATGCCCGGGGGTACCAATTTGCTCTACGCGTCCCTAGGTAGGGTACTTTTTCATACAAACATCAATGTGCACGGTGCACAAAGTGCGCGGAACAAAAATTGCTCGGTCAGACCTACGGCGGGCCATAACTCGAATACTAAACGTCGCAGACATGGGTCGTAGAACAATTTTAAGCTCGTCTAATCATTCTCTATCCGATTCTGGATAGTGGTTTTTTGACCACTTTTCATCATTTTGTGACACCCCGAACCTAGGGACAGCTCCCTAGCTTTTTGCAAAAAAGTGCACCGAACGGGCCGGAGAGCTCGAGTAGTCAAAAAAATTTTTTTCGCTAAAAACCCTCAAAACGTGTCAGAAACACACCCTAGATGATGAAAAGTGCAACCAGAAAGTCAACCGACAACATGCCCGGGGGTACCAATTTGCTCTACGCGTCCCTAGGTAGGGTACTTTTTCATACAAACATCAATGTGCACGGTGCACAAAGTGCGCGGAACAAAAATTGCTCGGTCAGACCTACGGCGGGCCATAACTCGAATACTAGACGTCGCAGACATGGGTCGTAGAACAATTTTAAGCTCGTCTAATCATTCTCTATCCGATTCTGGATAGTGGTTTTTTGACCACTTTTCATCATTTTGTGACACCCCGAACCTAGGGACAGCTCCCTAGCTTTTTGCAAAAAAGTGCACCGAACGGGCCGGAGAGCTCGAGTAGTCAAAAAATTTTTTTCGCTAAAAACCCTCAAAACGTGTCAGAAACACACCCTAGATGATGAAAAGTGCAACCAGAAAGTCAACCGACAACATGCCCGGGGTACCAATTTGCTCTACGCGTCCCTAGGTAGGGTACTTTTTCATACAAACATCAAAGTGCGCTTAGCAAAAGTTCTCCGTCAGACCTACGGCGGGCCATAACTCGAAAACTAAACGTCGCAGACATGGGTCGTAGAACAATTTTAAGTTCGTCTAATGATTCTACATCCGATTCTGGATAGTGGTTTTTTGACCACTTTTCAAAATTTTGTGACACCCCAAACCTAGGGGCAGCTCCCTAGCTTTTGTCAAAAAATGGTCACCGAACGGGCCGGAGAGCTCGAGTAGTCAAAAAATTTTTTTTCGCCAAAATCACTGAAAACGTGTAGAAAACGCATTTTAGATGATGAAAAGTGAAACCAGAACGTCAAACAACAACTTTTTTGGGGGTACCCTTTTTACTCTACGGGCCCCTAGGTAAGGCGCGCCATTAGCGCTTTCCTCTCGAGTTCCCAACTTTTGCCCTCCTGGGAACATGATCATTTGTTCATTGCCTACTATAGGGAGGGTACCTTGCTCCGAGGTCAAAAATGAAAATTTCACCAAATCGTAGTTTTTACCTCTATTTTGTCGTAGGAGCATGGTTTGAGGTGTCGGTGGGTCATTTCGGCCCCCATTTGGGTCATACGTCCCCTCCCCGATTTAGTTCGTCGTATGACCATAGTCCGAACTTATGAAGCAAAAGTGGTGTCTGGTGGTGTCTGCCGATGATCTTAACCTATGATTTCGAGTTGATATGCGTATATTAGAGTAAAATTAGGCCTTGTAGTACACGGCTTATGCCCCGGACTAGGTGTCCCGGGGACAAAATCTCGAAAATTACAGACACCCCAGCATCGCTTAAGGTGGTCAGTAGCAAATATATTTTTGGGTCTTCGGACCCATGAAGAGACAGTAGCTGGCTAGTTTGCTGTACTCTTACGCTGAGAACTGGCAGCGTAGAGGGTCTACGGACCCTGAAAGGACCTACCCAACCTTTCAAAAAGCTCCCTGGAGCGGTACATCACGGGTCTACGGACCCTAAGACTTCGTCGTGATGGTTTCAAGCATAAAAGTCGTAACAGTTTAAGAGGTTTTCGTAAGCGTATATTAAATGCATGCTTGAAACTAAGCTTCGTTGTCTTTAAACACTGCAAGACCAATCGAACTTTTTAGGGAAACTCGAAGGATTCACGCTAAGCTCGATGAGCTATTAAGGGTAGTGGTGCATGGTTTGTCGGCGTTCCTTGGATCTAATCCATTGAACAAATGTGTCTGGGGTCATGGTGCAGGTAAAATAGCGTGATGAAACCGGGTTTCCCTTACCAAATGTGGCATAACTTTCCCTGAGAGCGAAGCTCAGACCCACGTAGGGGAGAGCAAAGTGGAACTTAAATGTTCTATGCAGCAAATGTTCGCCATGCGGATAAACAAGTTGGAATAGCTCAATGTAGTGTAATGCAAACACGAATCGCAATTAACGATAAGGGGACCCAGAAGCAATTCTGCGGAACCCTCGGGGGAGGTGTGAGTTGATATAATTAGAGGTGATAGTCCAAGTTGTTCGAGCTCCGGCTCGGCAGCCGATACGAGGTTCCTGTTGAGCTTGTACATCGCGCAGAGGCGCCGTTCGGTTCTAGCAATGATTCCCGCCACCATGTTTCATGCGTGCAGAGGTCCGTTAGAGCTCGAGCAATGTGTCCCGCCGTGATTACGAAAAAGTTTAACAGTTGACTAAGTTGGGGGTGTGTTCAAGTAATCGCGCAGAGATGCCGATCGGTTTCTAGCAATGTTTCCCGTCACAAGGTGGTATTGGCACCTGTGCAGAGTGACCGTTAGCAATGTCTCCCGTATCACGGTGGTGTTCTACCACTAGTGCAGAGTGACCGCTAGCAATGTCTCCCGTCACAAGGTGGTAGCCCAGTAGTGCAGAGAAGCCGCTAGCAAGTCTCCCGTCACAGAGTAAGCAGGTCCGCGAAGTGCAGAGTAGCCGTTAGCAATGTCTCCCGTATCACGGTGGTATCATTCCACTAGTGCAGAGTGACCGCTAGCAATGCTTCCCGACACACGGCGGTAGCTTACGCAGTGCAGAGAGACTCAGGAGCAAAGTCTTCCGACACACGGTGGTAACTCGACGAGGTGCAGAGTAACCGTTAGCAATGTCTCCCGTATCACGGTGGAGTTCTTCCACTAGTGCAGAGTGACCGCTAGCAATGTTTCCCGACACATCGAAGGAGTAGATCCACGAAGTGCAGAAAGATCGCTGAACCAATCAATGCATCCCGTCGTGGAGAGCTTACACGCCCGTAGGACAAAACAGTGGGGTGTATCCAAGTGAAACATTAGTATACATGAGAGTGCAGAGTACCGATTGGACTATAGTGGTCAAAACGCAGCCGGGTAATTCAACTCTGTAGCCGTACAAAGGTATCCGCCTGTTAGAAGGACACCGTACGGTTTACAGTTTTAACAAAAATGCAGCCGCGGTAATTTCAACCCAACCCACTATAGCCATTCAATGTATCCGTCATAATCATGTATACCGATCGGAGTAGCCAAAGACAATGTTCGTCTAGTGTTGTTGGGGTGTATGCGCGCAGAGATGCCGTTCGGTTTAAAGCAATGTTTCCCGTCACGAGGTGGTATTGGCACCTGTGCAGAGTGACCGTTAGCAATGTCTCCCGTATCACGGTGGAGTTCTTCCACTAGTGCAGAGTGACCGCTAGCAATGTCTCCCGTCACAAGGTGGTAGCCCAGCAGTGCAGAGAAGCCGCTTTCAGCAATGTTTCCCGTCACGAGGTGGTATTGGCACCTGTGCAGAGTGACCGTTAGCAATGTCTCCCGTATCACGGTGGAGTTCTTCCACTAGTGCAGAGTGACCGCTAGCAATGTCTCCCGTCACAAGGTGGTAGCCCAGTAGTGCAGAGAAGCCGCTGTAGCAAAGTCTCCCGTATCACGGTGGAGTTCTTCCACTAGTGCAGAGAGATCGCTGAACCGTGCAATGTGTCCCGTCGTGCGCACCCGTTCGACCAGATGTAACAAGTTGGGGTGCAAGTTGCAAGTTCACGCGCAGAGATGCCGTTCGGTTTAAAGCAATGTTTCCCGTCACGAGGTGGTATTGGCACCTGTGCAGAGTGACCGTTAGCAATGTCTCCCGTATCACGGTGGAGTTCTTCCACTAGTGCAGAGTGACCGCTAGCAATGTCTCCCGTCACATTGGTGGTAGCCCAGCAGTGCAGAGAAGCCGCTTTCAGCAATGTTTCCCGTCACGAGGTGGTATTGGCACCTGTGCAGAGTGACCGTTAGCAATGTCTCCCGTATCACGGTGGAGTTCTTCCACTAGTGCAGAGTGACCGCTAGCAATGTCTCCCGTCACATTGGTGGTAGCCCAGCAGTGCAGAGAAGCCGCTGTAGCAAAGTCTCCCGTATCACGGTGGTATCATTCCACTAGTGCAGAGAGATCGCTGAACCGTTCAATGTGTCCCGTCGTGGTGTGCTTGTAGCGAGCACGTAGGATACACCTTGCTTTGTTGGTTTGGGATAGGAGTGGTCGCGCAACTGCCTCCACGCCGCAGAGTGCCAGTTCGGATTGAAGGTCAACTTTAGCCGTTCAATGCATCAGTCGGTGGGTGTTCAGATGGCATCACAACTTCCCCTAGGTGCTCAAGTTGGTTGGGTTGCTAAACATATACACATGCGCAGAGTATCGTACGAACTAGCAAAGTCTCCCGTCACGGTGGTAAAGTAATGAGTACCATGCAGTGCAGAGAGATCGTTAGTGCGTGCAATGTACCAGTCGAAGTGTTGTGTTCGCGCATGCGCAGAGTATCGTACGAACTAGCAAAGTCTCCCGTCACGGTGGTTGAGAGTCCCATGCAGTGCAGAGAGATCGTTAGTGCGTGCAATGTACCAGTCGATGTGCAACGTACGGGCATGCGCAGAGTATCGTACAAGCTAGCAAAGTCTCCCGTCACGGTGGTTGTGAGTGACATGCAGTGCAGAGAGATCGTTAGTGAGTGCAATGTACCAGTCGATGTCGTACCAGCATACACCCCCGCTTAGAGGCCCGTTGCTCAAAGAGGTCAAGCAAGAGTGCGCAGAGTGCCGTACCGGCCTAGCAATGTCTCCAGACAGACGTTGGGGGGACACCCCCGACGCAGTGCAGAGAGATCCGCTA
>NW_024428469.1:0-5000 GCF_017562075.2 Anopheles merus | reverse complement strand
TGCGACGAGACGATGTCGCGGGTCTTCCCAGCGCAGGACCACACAGGTCGGCCAGCTTACTGGTGGACTCCGGCGATTCAGGCAATGATCGACGAGCTCTCCAGAAAGGAGCAGATGGCGAGGAGAACAATCCCGCTGGAAGAGCAGCTCCATACGGAACTCTCAGCTGCCAGAGAGAGCCTTCGGAAGGCTATTCGTTTGAGTAAGAACGAGGCGTTCGACCGGTTCTTGCTGTCGATCAGGGAGGATGAAACCGGAAACTTTTTCCGGAAGGTCTTCCACTGGTTCCAGGCGGCCCGCTCAGCCCCGGAACGCGATCCAGCAGAACTGCGGCGAATTGTCGACGCCTTGTTCCCGGTTCATCCGCCGGTAGAGTGGCCTGATCTCCGAGTTGGCAACATGGCGCCGCTCCGATCGATCGGCCTGACCGAGCTGGAGAATATAGCAGCCAGCATGCACCCGCGGAAGGCTCCTGGGCTTGATGGAGTACCGAACGCCGCACTTACGGTTGCTCTCAGGCAGCAACCGGAGCCCTTCCGCCGGGTGTTTCAGGAGTGCCTGGACACGTCCTGCTTTCCGCAGCCGTGGAAAAAGCAGCGACTGGTGCTCCTGCCAAAGCCAGGCAAGTCACCGGGCGAACCGTCGTCCTTTCGCCCGATTTGCCTGCTAGACAATACGGGCAAGGCTTTGGAGCGGCTGCTATTGAACCGGCTCAACGAATACATCGAGGATCCTGAGAGTCCGCAACTGTCTGAGCAGCAGTTCGGATTCCGGCGAGGGCGATCGACTCTGCAGGCTATACAGCAAGTCGTGGACGCGGGACGAAGGGCGAAGTCCTTTGGAAGGACAAACAACCGTGACCGGCGCTGCCTCATGGTTGTGGCCCTGGACGTCCGTAACGCGTTCAATACGGCTAGCTGGCAGAGCATCGCCGAGGCGCTCCAGGCGAAGGGAGTCCCCGTGCAGTTGTGCCGCATACTGCAGGACTACTTCGCCGACAGGGAGCTCACGTACGACACGGCGGACGGGCCGGTTACCCGCCGAGTATCGGCAGGTGTTCCACAGGGGTCCATATTGGGCCCCACATTGTGGAACATTATGTACGACGGCGTGCTAGCCGTAGAGCTCCCTGAGGGCGCCTCCATCGTGGGATTCGCCGACGATCTTGCGATCCTGGCAGCGGGGACAACACCGGAGCACGCAGCAGCGATCGCGGAGGAAGCCGTGGTAGCAGTCAACAGCTGGATGGTGCAGCACCATCTCTCCCTGGCACCGGAGAAAACGGAGCTGCTGATGGTGTCGAGCAAACGCAGCGGGTATAGAAATATCCCAGTTAACATCTGTGGAGTGGAAGTGCGCTCGAAGCGGTCGATCCGCTACTTGGGGGTCATGCTTCACGACCACCTGTCGTGGCGCCCACACGTCGAGATGGTCGCGGACAAGGCCCTCCGTGTGGTGCGAGCGTTGCGTGGCGTCATGCGCAACCACAGCGGCCCCCAAGTGAGCAAGCGGAAGCTGCTCGCCGCAGTGGCCGCGTCCATCATCCGCTACGGCGCACCCGTCTGGGCAGAAGCCGCGGACCTGCAGTGGTGCAGGCGGATTTTGGACCGCGTGCAACGGCCCCTGGCCCAGGGCATCACGAGCGCCTTCCACTCCACCAGCTGCGAGGTAGCGGTGGTTTTGGCCGGAGAACTGCCCTACCACCTCCTGGTGAAGGAAGACGCCCGCTGCTACAACCGACTGCAGTTGAGCCCGGACAGCAGTCGAGAGGCGATTCGCCAGGAGGAGAAGGAGGCATCACAGCAGCTGTGGCAGCAACAGTGGGACGACGAGGCGGCGCAGAACACCAGCCGCTATGTACGTTGGGCCCACCGACAAGTGCCAGACGTGCGCCTGTGGACGGGACGGAAGCACGGGGAGGTAGACTTCTACCTCTCGCAGGTTTGAGTGGACACGCATTCGTCCACGAATTCCTGCATGTGTTCGGGTTCGCTCCGTCCCCGGACTGTCCCAGGTGCGCAGGGTCGGTCGAGTCGGTGGCCCACGTACTGTTCCAGTGTCCCCGCTTCGCGGATGTTCGCGCGGAACTATTGAACGGCGTCGACGAGGACAACATCGGCAGTCGTCTGCTGGAGAGCGCGGAGTCGTGGGACCGCATCCAGCAAGCGGCTCGGCGGATCCTCTCCGTGCTGCAGGAGGACTGGCGGCAGGAGCAGCTTACCTTGGCAGTCGCTGAGGCTGCTCAGCCAGATCCAGCAGCCAGCCCGCCCGAGGACATGGCGGAGGCAGAGCGGAGACTGCTGATGCGACGCCGGAGGTGCGCAACCGCAGCGCCCGGCGGATGCGGCAGCGGCGTCGGCAGGAGCGGCTCGGCGTGGACGAGGTCGTCCCGGCTATCTTGGCACGCGCAGCGGCCAATGACGACGCGGCCGACGACGTAGCGGAGCCGACAGGGGAGGTCGAGGAGGAGGAGGTCAGCCCTCCAGAGCCGCCAATCCCCCCGCGCAGCCGGGGATTGCCTCCCTCCCCACGCACGATGGAGATGCGGCGACTGCGGCGTAACTTTATGCAGCTCCAATACCGGGAAAGGCGTCGGGCCGGAGTGCTAGGAGCTGTTCCGCAGGGTCGCCAACGACGTGGGCGACTACCACCATCTGCAGCGGAAGTGGAGCGGCGTCGCATTAACCGGCGGCAGAGAGAGAGGCAGCGGCGGCTGGAGCAACGGCAAGCGGAGGTCGAGGCTCAGCCTCCCCCGCGGGACGAGCTGCCGAGCTCCCAGCTTGCCGAACGAAGAAGCAGCCTCACGGATGACGAGCGAGCTGCCGTAACATCGGCGAACGTGTCCGCGCGCTGACGCAGCTCTGTGATGATACGGTGAAACCTGCAAGGATTAGGACAAGGACAACGGTTACCGGAACATATTTAATGTTAAAAAGGCGGCAACGAAAACCTTTCACGAAAGGAAAAATAGTGAAAAAAAAAAAGTTTTTTGAATTCAAATAAATAAAGAGAAAGGCCCAAACGGGCGGAATTCCCGGCGGGGGGAAATCCGTTAGTGGTAACCCCCCGCCGGTAGGAGCGGGGTTCTTTCGGGAAACAATGGTCCTCAATAAAGAACTCTTGAAGAATTTAAAAAAAAAGAAGTGGAGCTTGCGGCTTAATTTGACTCAACACGGGAAAACTTACCAGGTCCGAACTTATTGAGGTAAGACAGATTGATAGCTCTTTCTCAAACTTAAGGGTAGTGGTGCATGGCCGTTCTTAGTTCGTGGAATGATTTGTCTGGTTAATTCCGATAACGAACGCGACTCAGTCAAGCTAACTAGAACGCTGTCAGTAGTGTGCCTCCGGGCGCACCTGACGTTAGGAGTGGCGGGTGTCCTCACGGGTGCCCGTCACTTAGTTTGCCCTGCTTAGCGGGACAACTTGTGTTTAGCAAGATGAGATTGAGCGATAACAGGTCCGTGATGCCCTTAGATGTTCTGGGCTGCACGCGTGCTACAATGTGAGCAGCAGCGTGTTCTCGCCTTATGGCGCCCCCATTCCGAGAGGAACGGGAAATCACCCAAATGCTCATTTAGTAGGGATTGGGGACTGCAATGGTCCCCATGAACCTGGAATTTCTAGTAAGTGCTAGTCATTAGCTAGCGCTGATTACGTCCCTGCCCTTTGTACACACCGCCCGTCGCTACTACCGATGGATTATTTAGTGAGGTCTCTGGAGGCACACCTTCCGCGATTCCTTCGTGAGTTGCAGTTGGCACGGCCGAAGTTGACCGAACTTGATGATTTAGAGGAAGTAAAAGTCGTAACAAGGTTTCCGTAGGTGAACCTGCGGAAGGATCATTAACGTGGTTATAATGAGTTATAACGAGGTTGGAGTGTTATGTTGGAGGTCGAGTGCGCTGCTTACCAAACTTTGAACGCGGTAACTTGCACTCGGCGCTGACATGCACGGCAAAACCTCAGTCTTGATATGTGCGGGGAGTTCCTTAAGGTTCTCTCTCCCGGAGATCGTCACTATCCGGGACGTACATTCATTTGTACCTGCATTTGCGTAAGCTTATGTAGAGAGCATATCAAGACGGGACGTGGTGTGTTGGTGGTCGAGTGCGTTGCATACCAAACTTTGAACGCGGTAACTTGTACTCGGCGCCTACACGCACTCCCTAACTGGTGCTTGGCCGTTCTTAACTATGGTCTTGATATGTGCGGGGAGTTCCTTAAGGTTCTTCCTCCCGGAGATCGTCATTATCCGGGACGTACATTCATTTGTACCTGCATTAGCGCACGCTTTTGTAGAGAGCATATCAAGACGGGGAAAGGTTATGTTGGAGGTCGAGTGCGCTGCTACCAACTTTGAACGCGGTAACTTGCACTCGGCGCCGACATGGACACTTCCCTACTTACGGGTTAAGTTGTGAGTTATATTCAGTGTTTTATACACGTCTCGCAGAGAGACAGGTGATTGGCCGTTCTTAACTATTTGTCTTGATATGTGCGGGGAGTTCCTTAAGGTTCTTCCTCCCAGAGATCGCACTATCTGGGACGTACATTAATTTGTACCTACATAGGCACACGCTTTTGTAGAGAGCATATCAAGACGTGAAGTGTTATGTTGGAGGTCGAGTGCGCTGCTTACCAAACTTTGAACGCGGTAACTTGTACTCGGCACCGACATGGACACTTCCAAACCAAGGAATGAGTTGTGAGTTTACTAAGAGAAACAGGTAATTGCCGCTTACCTATAATTCTTGATATGTGCGGGGAGTTCCTTAAGGTTCTTCCTCCCAGAGATCGTCACTATCTGGGACGTACATTAATTGTACTGCATTAGCGCACGCTTTTGTAGAGAGCATATCAAGACGTGAAGTGTTATGTTGGAGGTCGAGTGCGCTGCTTACCAAACTTTGAACGCGGTAACTTGTACTCGGCACCGACATGGACACTTCCAAACCCAAGGAAGAGTTGTGAGTTTTACTAAGAGAAATAGGTGATTG
>NW_024428468.1:0-27799 GCF_017562075.2 Anopheles merus | reverse complement strand
CAGCACTCAGAGATCCGCTGAGATTGAAGCTAACTTTGAAGCTGAGTTGGCGAAACGTCTCAGCCTCGAAGTAACCCGAAGCCGAAGCGAACCCGAACGGAGTTCGGTACGAACCTTCGTTTAATTAGCCCCCTCCCCCTTTTTGCCCCTTTTCTTTCTAAAACGATCCAGTGCACACCAGTTATACTACGTTAATTCGATTTATTGAATATCGAACCAACATAGAATACAAAGAAAACACAACACTTGCTCAATAATCACTGCCTTAATCCTAAATTAACGCACATAATTAAAAAAACACTTTTACAGTCGCACTGAGCAAAAAAATAAACAATTCAGTACAGCACTTTCTGCTCCTCATCGCTGTTGCTCCTGGTTTTCTCGCTGCACTGTACGGGCCACCTGCTCCCAACATTACGACACAGCACACAGGTTTGTTGTCTCCGTTCGCCGTGAAACACACTGAAATGGAAGAAAAATGTTATTAATTAGAAGGGGGATATTGGTTGATCATTTAATCACTTTACTTACCTCAAATTAAACAAATCTCCATTGTTCACGGGGTTTATACGCTATACCAAGCGCAGAAAATACACAAGCACAACCTAACTGGACTGAACGTAAAGCCTACTGCGTTAATGTGTGTATGCGCTTCTGCAAAGCCACCGCGCCGTACTGCGTGTGTAGCCAAGTGCGTGTGTGTGTATATTGCACCACGGACACAGAACACAAATCTCACCGACAGCAGAGCGTATGTCGCCAAGTGTGTGCATGGTGTATTTGCACCACCGAATTCTGAACGTCCACCGCACCGCACCAAACAGCGGTGTATCGCAAGTGCGTGGTTGTGTGTAGTACACCGTAGACTGGCAGAAAACTACCTGCACTAGAAACAGAGCGCTGGTGTGGCCAAATGTGTGCATGTGTGTACTTGCTCCACTGAAAGCCGGTATCGCACCAGATTTCGGGTGTCGCCTGTGCGTGCGTGTGTGTTATCTCACCAGCACACTCGTTCATCAATTTTTTTCGTTTTTTCGCTTGAGCCACTCGATTTCGTTCTTCGCTGATTTTGGCAGCGCACGAAGGGGGTTCGGTTTCAACTTCCAACAACAACAACCACACGAGGGAGCTCGTGGATACTCACGAAGGGAAAATCACTCAAATCAGAGCGAGAGACAGATAGAAAAAACGAAAGGTCAATATAAAATCTTCGGCTTTTGACCGTTGGGATTTTCCCAGTCCGCAAAAAGCCGAAGTTTTGTATGGGATCGTCTCGTACACATATCCCAAGTAGCAGAGCCGAAGTTTTCAGAGATTTTGCTGTGTGCCAAAGCGAGAGGCCCTGTCTTCTCTCTCTAGATTTTGGACGGCAAACCGCCGCCCGTGTCGAGGTGTGTGCGTGTGACGAAAAACTATGGATGAAATACTGGGGAAGCGGAGTTTGAAGTCTTTCGTTCGTCACACACACACACATGCATTTACCAGCGGATATCGCTGGACCGAGTCTACCCATGTCTCTCGATCAACCATGATTTTTCTGCTATTGCTCTCATCCGAGTGTGAGGCATCCTCAGTCTGTCCAGAACTTTCCCTATGGAGGATGTACTGAAGTGAGGTGCGATTTCTTGTGCGACGTACTTTGCTCTTTACGTTTTGTGCGTGTTCCTTCTTCCTCAGTTATGGAATGATTTATCCTAGCAAATGGTTGAGGTAAGTTTCTTGCTGTGTGCTTGTGCAGGTTCATTCAACTAACCCTTGGCGTCTAAAAAGTTACAGATGTGTGCGCTATTTATCAACTGCTAGCCTCGTAAACAATCTTCAAAGTGAGCGACGCAAAGAAAACGTTTTCCATTTTTAAAATATTAAGGTAAGTTTTGATCTAATCATATGCGATAAACTCTCCATAATAATACATACTACTTACATTCATTATTGCTTCATTGAGCTCCCGGTGTGACGTCATTACTCAACAGAAGCCGGTTCAACACGCGCAGCTCCTGTTCATGACGTCATCACTAAACTGAAGCCAGCTGAACACGCGCCGCACGGATGGTACCCCGAGCGCGGTAGGAGGAAGGAAGAACGAGAGGAGGAAGAACGGTAAATTTGGAAAGGGAAAGCGTTCTGCCGTCTACACAGCGGGAGTATGACAAAACACATGTGGGAAGGGAGAGAGATACTATTCAATAAACAGCATGCGAATGTGTGCATAAAGCAAATGTGAACAGCCTCATCATTTCTATAAGCAATCCGAAAAAGGGGGTGGAGCAAACACATTGGTATGCGTGAGCGGCTGACGAAACCAAAACGTTTAGATGTGTGCGTGACGGATGGTTCGGCGCCTGTGGCGAAGCTCTCGACAAGCCTGCAAAGCAGAGCTTCGTGGAGAGCTTTGTAGAGAGCTCAGATTACACAGGCCGCCGTCGGTTTTTGCGTCCTTGGGGGGTATGAGGCTGAGCCAGGGACGGGTAGCTCGACGAGCTGCTTGACAAATTTGCCGTAGGAGGGAAAAGAAGGCATGATAAAATTCTCCGAACACCATGATTTCTTCCGTCGCTTTGCACAGCGGGACTCTACCCAACAAACAAAGCCGAAGTCGCTCGAACCTTTTACTCTGTGCCAGAGCGATGCTTTCTGTATCAAGTTCTACAGCTGCAAACACAGCGCGTGTAGATGTGTGTGTGCGCGGAGCGAATGTATCGATGAAGATGGGAAGCAGCGGGGTTTTCTCATTCAGTTGACGGGACCCGAACAATTCCCCATGGTTTGGTCAGTCCAATGCCAACGCTGCTGAGGGAAGGGTGTGTTACTTTTCCACGCGGTGGGACTCATGCTCATGATGATGAAAAACTGTATGTCTTTGCAATATTTGCTTACTATGTTATTGATTTCACCATTTTCTAAAATTTACACTACTTTTCAAATATTTTATGAAAATACACGTGAAAGTTTCTATAGATAATATTTTCAGAAGAAACGGCGCAAAAAGCCGCTTTGCTAAGATTGATGATATTATCAATTTAAAAAAAGTTTCTGAACCCGTCATGAAAAAAAAAAAACAAAAATACGAAAAACTTTTTCTAAGTATATTTTGAGTTGCTGAATCTAGCTCTCGAAGATCGTTTTTGGATAGCATGAATAGTTTCAAAGATATTTATCAAAAACCTGTTGATTTCTTCTAACACACATATTTGAAATGTTCAGCAGTAAGCGGGTATGATGTACACAAAGGTTATACGTGTAAAAAATATTCGACCGCATATCCTCCGCGCGGAACAGTGTGTTCGAGAAATGTGCCGCAGATTCAGCATTGCATCCGATGAATTCAGGTATCATCAACGTTTTCAAGCATTATACCGCAGTCTTGGCATTGGCTAAGAAAAATTCGGGAAGGGGTCCCGCGGTCTTGAGATAAAGTGTGAAACCCTGTACCCTATGTACTGCCTCATTTTAGTGAGTGATGTATGCAGCTGGGTAGCCAAGCTATCCCAAATATAACACAGGTTGTTTTATTTTGAGTGAACTATATTTGTTCAAAACCAGAATGGTAACTGATTGGTCGACAAGTATTTCTTACATACATCAAATTTGCCTTCTAAACCAATTTATGCTGCATTTTAAATGTAACCATACTACACTATGCACGTTGTGTTTGTAGTTCCAATACAATTAATTATTTTCAACCTTCACCATTTAAAGTAGCTGTCCAACACTGAACACTGGCGAGCCGAGCCACACCACTGTGTTTCGACTAACACCGGACATTCAACTCCACCAAGATGCTGTTCTCGTATAATGTTACGTGTACGATTTCTTTTACCAAGGCCACATGTCTTGCTGCAAGGACTCCAGGCCGACCACTCGCTAACCCGACAATCTGTATCAGTGAGAGTTTTATTGGTATGATTCATATGTTCAGTGTTTCCAACGTTTGACTGGTATTTAAGTTTTTAAGTAACTTCGTACGGTGCTTATATTTGAGTTTCTTCACCATTTTGTGCACGTTGTTGTGATTGTTGTATACTTTGATCTGAAAAATACATAATAGCAATTTTTCAATAAGCAACACGAGCTTTCTTTGTCATCCTTACCTTAGTAAATGTAACATGAGCTATCGGTGGAAGGTGTTTGATTTCAGGATAGAAAAAGCTGCTTGCGAAATGGAGAGGTGATCTGGAAGTGATTTGTTGAACTACACCCCTTGGATTGGTAGGCCATTTTGGTGAGGTAAAAGTTAATCCACTGCTACTACCTGCGTCGAGCGGATGCAGCGGTATCGTTACCTTTTCAAGCCATCGTCCTTTGAAGCATAGCTGTTGCAAGACAATTCAAACCATATTAAAGAAATAAGTTACATGAACGTGAGATAAACCTGTTATCAACCTACGTCAAAGTGTCCAATCCAATGAACCAATCCGGCGAGGGTATTATCTTTGTGATGAAAGACACGCTCGAATGTTTTCCGTTTACGAAAAAAGTTGCCTCACTTACACCCTTACCTTTGCGAATTTTTGGTAGTCGAAATTCATCGAATAAAAAATCCTGTTGAACTTCCAAAGTTTCTTCCAATAAAGCTACTTGTCCCGTCTCGGCAAAAGTTGCCACAGCCATCGAAGCAGTGTGTTTCAAATGAAAAAGTTGATAGGTTTGGTTATGAGTTAAACCTAATTATCAGAATATGAAGAAATTATAGAAAAAAATACTTATAATAACAATAGTTTAGAAACATCTGCTATAACAATCATATATTTATTGATAAATACATATCAGTATGAATGTGAAAGTCATATAACCACGGAAGATTATTTTAATAGAATTATGATCCCGCTGCGAAAAGCGATCGAAACTTCTCAGCCTCTCACTCTATGCAACTAGAGAGCAAGAACCAATAATGATAAAGCGAGATGAAAGGATAGAGAAGAGGGTACGGAGGGGAGAAATAGAACGTGGGTGTGAACTATTTTTCAGCCATTTTAATTTTTGCGCCAACACGGTCGCGTACAGGAGCATTTTGTCCGAAAGAGATAAACACATACAGCCCCGCACAACAAAATCGAGCAGTTTTTGCGCTCGCTTTCTAGCTCGCTTTCCGCCGAAACCGATCGAAAAAGCGAGCAGAAACATCCGAAGAACCGATCGAAGCTCTTGATCTATTCCCGCTGCGCAAATTCGAGCAGTTTCCAGCGCAGAAAATGCACCAAAATCTGCGCTGGCCAGCGCAGATTTTGGCTCGTCTGACGCGCTGTTCTTCAGCGATTCCAGCGCTGGCTCGCGCAGTTCGGACAGTTCGGGCGGCAAGTTCGGGCGGCGGCGGAGCAAAAAAAAAACGGTCAAAAATTTAAAAAAAAATGGCGCCCATTTTTTCGTCCGCTTCCTCTCCCTCCCTCACCCTGCCTTGCCTTACTTGCGCTTCAGCCCGTGCCTTCCGCCGCCAGCTGATTGGGTGTTTGTGATGTATGCGTTGATTCATATATGTGCATTGCGGGTGTGTATTGTTATTGGTGGGTGTTAGCATTTATTAATTAGTGTGTGACCTTGAGACGATGCGGGAGAAGCTGGATTGGGATTTAAAGTGTTATCGGTGTATTGATGGATTATTTTATTTCGTGCCGCTGCTGATGAGACCATTCGACGCCCGTGCCAATTGAGGGTGAAGAAGCCTATTTAAAACAAGCGTAGGAGAACGTCTAACACTAATCTAATATTTTTTATTAGAACATGTGTGATGCTTCAACGACCTTCTAATCATCATGTAGCACGGTGTATAGTGGCAATATTTTTTTTTGTAAAGTGCTGAAATCTGTCTCGAGTTTTGGGTCTCGACACACACACGCACACACACAGCGCGGGGAAAGTGACCGTTCACTCTATCATGCCGCGATCCCCCACCCCGCCCGGCGCTTTGGATGAGGATGCGATACAAGAAAGCTGAACCAGCCGTTCTACCGATAGGGTAGCCGTAATCGATCATGTGGGGAGGGGGGGGGGGGTGGTCTGGTGGGGGGAAGGGGGGGAGTGCGTGCTTGCGTTCGCGCTTTCGTGGGTGCGTGCTTGCGTTTGCGCTTTCGCGGGTGCCTGCCCGCGTACACGCGTACGTGCATGTGTGCGTGTGTGTTTTTGTGTGTGTGTGCGTGCGTGTGGAAACCCCAAAACTATTTGATTCTGATGCGTACATTTTCATCCGCTGCGGCTACAAAGTCCATGCATTTTCGATTTCGCTACCTGAGAGACAACACAACTATCGGATTGGCACCACGATCTTTGCGATCGGTTCTGCTGTTGGGGGTGTTAAAAAGGCACACGATCGAAGCAAACGTGCGTGTGATATGTAGCAAATTTCTTTCGCGCATATGGTGCTGCACCTGCCCGTCCAGAATCTGGCGGCTTGTTGGTTTGGAGAAGTTATCATGACGCGGATTGACCGGCATTGCCTTGGAATGGGTTCGGATCGGTAGGTTCATGTTTTAGTCGAGTGAATTCCGTGCATTTGTCGCGCCACAGCGGTAGACCCGGCAGCACCAAAGTCAAACAAAACCTTCCCCGAGTGTGGACTGCTATGCTAAGTTCTTCTTCTTCTTATTATTATTATTATTGGCGTAATGGCCTACGCGATCACGCCGGCCTTTTCAGGACTTGAGTAACACGTAGCCGGATAGTCATCTCTTGCTACGGCGGACGGTTCATACGCGGTTAGAACCTACGACGGGCATGCTGTTAAGATGTGCGGAATAATGGCGGTGCCGCGGGACCGCTCCTATCCAGCGGGTAACTTGCATACTGCCACACTGTCTCCTGCTCGATGCATACGCTGCAGGCAGAGGGAAGGATGCACCTCCACGATAAAAACACCGTCATGAACCAGCGGTGGACCTAACGGTAGGCGGACTAGGCGGTCACCGAAGTCTCTAGTCTGTAGTATGTCGTATGTCTACAAGTGGACAGAGTATTAGCGACAAGGGCCCCCGGAAAGATGGTCGTTGGTGCCCCGTGGCTGGAGAACCATTTGCACAGCCCTCCCCCTCCCCCATGCCGGCAACAATTTTAAGGCCTGTGACGATGATCGTAGGGGTCCCTTGGCCACCCTCCCCCCCGCGCCGCCGATTTAAGTATACTGTTCAATCTCCCAACAGCTGTGTGCCAGTACCCCCTCCTCCCGGTCATCAGTTACCATTTACATGGACCTCAACTCGGCCTTTCGCCACTGTCATAAACACCTTCCTGTTTTGACCGATGGATCATAATATTCCGGAAGAAAACACATTTGGCGAAAGTGCATACACACGCACGTACACACCCATGCGCTGACGGCTCAGCATATCTGTGTAATCTAAACCATACGAAAGCAAAAGCTTAGTGTAACAAAGTTATGCTTAATGCTTAACACGTTAAGTTCGATGGCAGGCTCCAGGGACTGCCAGTGAACTTTCCAGTATACCGGTTCCACAATCAGCTTGCGTTCTAGATGCCGGCGGAACGGTAAGCTCATGAAAATCAGCGCCGGACTGAACGTGTTAATGCGGATTAGGATTCTGCGCGTTGCACAGCAAACCCTCCTGCGTAAACTAGCGATTCCTTAGTCATTTTTATATTGCAGTGTTTGAACTCATTGCGATTTTTGGTTTGATTTGTGAAAATGTAACTTCATCGCCGCAATGTTTGTTAACGGCATTTTTAGGCGCCACAACAGCTCGCGAGCATTGACCATATGCGAGAATGAGATAGCGCTAGGGAGGGAAAGAGCACGGACGATGGCTGACAGCGATTGGCCGTCTGACGCACCAACACATCCAAACCTTCGGCAGCGCGCTCAGGCGAGGGGAATGAGGCGGAGCCAGGGACGGGCAGCTCGACTGGGTGCTCGACAAATTTGCCGTTGGAGAGAAAAGGAAGGCATGATAAAATTCTCAGAACGGCATAACGCCTTCCGTCGCTTTGCGCAGCGGGTTGAAGCGTTTACGGTCGTTACGATGTTATGATCCATCGGAAAGGAAGGTGTTCATGAAAGGCGGAAAGATGAGTTGAGGCCCTTGTAAATGGTAACTGATGACCGGGAGAAGGGGGTACTGGCACACAGCTGTTGGGAGATTGAACAGTATACTTAAATTGCCGGCGGAGGGGGTTGCTATGGGACCCCTACGATCATTGGTCACAGGCCCTGAAATTGTTGCCAGCGTGGGGAGGGGAAGGGGAAGGGGGTGCAAATGGTTCTCTAGCCACGGGGCCCCAACGACCATCTTTCCAGGGACCCTTGTCGCTAATATTCTGTCCAATTGTAGACACACGGCATACTACAGACTAGCGATCTTCGGCGACCGCCTAGTCCGCCTATCGTTAGATCCGCCGCTAGTTCATGACGGTGTTTTTTTTTATTGTGGAGGTGCATCCTTCCCCCTGCCTGCAGCGTATGCATCGGACAGGAGACAGTGTGGCAGTATGCAAGTTGCCCACTGGATAGGAGCGGTCCCGCAGCACCGCCATCATTCCACACATCTTATGTAACAGCATGCCCGTCATGGGTTTTGACCGCGTATGAACTGTCCGCCGTAGCAAGGGCTGACTATCCGGCTGCGTGGTATTCAAGTCCTGAAAAGGCCGGCATGATCGCGTAGGCTGTAATGCCAATAATAATAATAATAACACTAATAATTTTTATTTTGTGTGTGACCTTGAGACGATGCGGGAGCAGCTGGTTTGGGATTTCAAGTGTTATCGGTGTATTGATGGTTTATTTTATTTCGTGCCGCTGCTGATGAGACCATTCGATATCCTGCCAATTGAGGGTGAAGAAGCCTATTTAAAACAAGCGTAGGAGAACGTCTAACACTAATCTATTTTTTTTAATTTGAACATGTTTGATGCTTCACCTACCTTTTATGCATCATGTAGCACCGTGTATAGTGGCAATAATTTTTTTTTTAATGTGCCGAAATCTGTCTCGCGGTTTTGGGTCTCGACACACGCACGCACACAGCGTGGGGAAAGTGGCCGTTCACTCTATCATGTCGCCGCCCGGCGCTAGGGATGAGGATGCGCTACAAGATAGCTGAACCAGCAATTCTACCGATAAGGTAGCCGTAGTCAATCATGCGGAGGGGGGGGGGGATTGGTGGAGGGTGCGCGCTCGCGTGCGCGCTTTCGTGGGTGCGTGCTCGCGTGCGCGCGATTGGATTGGCACCATCATCTTTGCGACCGGCTCTGCTGTTGGCGGTATCAAAAAGACACACGATCAAAGCAAACATGCATGTGATATGTAGAACATTTCTTTCCAATTCAGCTAGCGGACGCAAGTGGAATCAAAACTTGAATTGAATTCATACAAGAGAGGATTCTGGATTTGTTTATTACGATGTGCGTATGGTGCTGCATCTGTCCGTCCAGAATCTGGTGGCTTGTTGGCATGGAGTCGATATCATGACTCCGAGTGACCGGAACTGCCTTGGAAAGGGTGCGGTTCGGTAGGTTCATGTTTTGGTCGATTGCATTCCGATGATCTGTCGCGCCACAGCGGGACACCCGGCAGCAACAAAGAGAAGTAAAACTCTTCCCCGGGTGTGGGCTGTTATGCTAAGTTCATCTTCTTATTATTATTATTATTGTCATTACGGCCTACGCGATCGTGCATGCCTTTTCAGGACTTGAATATCACGTAGCCGGATAGTCAGCCCTTGCTACGGTGGACGGTTCATACGCGGTTAGAACCTACGATGGGCATGCTGTTAAGATGTGCGGAATGATGGCGGAGCCGCGGGCCCGCTCTTATCCAGCGGGCAACTTGTATATTGCCACGATTGAATATTAGCGACAAGAGCCCCCGGAAAGATGGTCGTTGGGGCCCCGTGGCTGAAGAACCATTTACACCCCCCCCTCTCACCCCCCATGCCGGCAATAATTTTAAGGCCTGTGATCGATTATCGTAGGGGTCTCATGGCCGAAGCCCCCCTCCCCCCCCCCTGCAGGCAATTTAAGTATACTGTTCAATCTCCCAACAGCTGTGTGCCAGTACCCCCTTCTCCCGGTCATCAGTTACCATTTACAGGGGCCTCAACTCGTCTTTCCGCCTAGGGCCCCCGATTCCCCTCATCAGCCACTGTCATGAACACCTTCCTTTCTTTGACCGATGGATCATAACATTCCGGAAGAAAACACATTTGGTGACAGTTTTGGACACACACGCACACTCACACCCATGCGCAGACGGCTCAGCATATCTGTGTAATCTACACCATACGAAAGCAAAAGCTTAGGATAACAAAGTTATGCTTAATGCTTAGCACGTTCAGTTCGATGGCAGGCCCCAGGGACTACCAGTGATCTTTCCAGTATACCGGTTTCACAATCAGCTTGCGTTCTAGATGCCGGCGGAACGGAAAGTTGATGAAAATCAGCGCCGGGCTGAACGTGTTAATGCGAATTAGGGTTCTGCGCGTTGCACAACAAAACCTCTAGCGTCAGCTGTCAATTCCTTATTCATTTTTACATTGCAGCGTTTGAACTCATTACGCTTTTTTGGTTTGATTTGTGAAAATTAAACTTCATCGCCGCAATGTTTGTTAACGGCTTTTTAAGCGCCACAGCAACTCATGAGCATTGTCCACACGCGAGAAAGAGATAGCGCTATGGAGGGAAAAAGCACGGGCGACAGCTGACAGCGATTGGTCGTCTGGCGCACCAACACATCCAAACCTTCGACAGTGCGCTTAGTCGAGGGGTATGAGGCGGAGCCAGGGACGGGTAGCTCGACGAGCTGCTTGACAAATTTGCCGTTGGAGGGAAAAAGAAGGCATGATAAAATTCTCCGAACGCCATGATATCTTCCGTGGCTTTGCACAGCGGGAGAATATAAGACATTTTTTCATTGGTAATGGACACTTGCAATCTTAAACTCAAAGGAAAAGGTGGTATGTGTGCTGTTCATGTTATTCTTCCCCATTGTTTTCAGTGGAAAAGACTTCGTGCAGGCATCGGCATTGTCCTATTTCTTGATCAGACCCAAAGGTATTGTAAAACCTTTAAGTTTTTTACAGTTGCATTACTTCAAATTGGTTGCCCATCTAGAACGGAATACCAATGCAATATTGCAATATTTTCAATAGTAGGGGAAGTCAGGGTTGGTACGACACTGTGGATAAGTTCGACACCTTGCCGTTTTCGTATTTATAGAACTTTTGGAAGAAAAAAACGTGTGTACAGGCGGTCCCCGAGATACATGGTACCTCTTATACGCGGATTCGGAAATACGCGGTTTTCTAAATTTGACAGTTCTTTGAACAAATTGTACTGATTTGACACATCAATTGTAAATTGCCAAATAATTTCCGTTTCGATCGAATACTAAAAACTTTTTCAAAAGGTTTAAAACTGTTATATACAGTCTGAAACATATCAAATAATTCATAAAGTGACTAAAACCGCCCCCTACTTGCAAAATTACACAAAATTAGTGATATTTTAGCTGGAAATCAGGAGATATATAGATATTATTTATGTTACCTGTTTCGAATATTTGAACCACATGTCACTGATTAGAAACTTGTCAATTGTCAAAAAACAACAAAATAAACACATGGTGGTTCTGATTGACAGCCGATGTACGTTTTTACTTCTAGGACTTAAGTAATTATGGCGTTATTTCAACAAAATTATAGTTTCTGTGTTAATAGTATTGTTTTATAAACACTATTGACTAGTTATGTATCAAAGGGCGTAATTTTTATATTAAACTATATAATATAAAATGTCACTAAAACTTGTGTGGCGCCAATAGGGGTAAAATCAACACCCCACTTGGTAGTAGTGTAATGCTTATTTGTAGCATGTTAACTCTTTTTTATATCGTAATTTGAAAGTGCCTATATTTTATACCGATGTCCCTTAACGATGTACGACAAACGTAAAAATCAAGCTGAGCAAACACGTAATATAAAAATACCGTAAAAGCTTTAAAACTCAAGTTGTCAACAAACCAAGGAAGCTATAATTATGGAATCTAGCTATTATTCTCTCACAGAACGTTTGCTAAACTCAGACTCAAACCATCTACTTTATATATGGTTTAGGCATATGAAAATTAATATTCTTATGACTTTGACCGTAGTTTAGGCTTACTTTAGGCCGGATAGGCTTAAATGAAGAAAAAAAAATATAGTCGCTGGTTTGGAATCACATTGACCGATGTTCGACTTTTGGCTTTCGAGTTGGCAGAGAAAAATAAAATTGGACACTTTTCGATTTTATAAAAAAAGAAGAAGATTACTGGAAGATGGCTGCCAGGTTATTTTATAAAGGAATCTTAACCATTCATTCCGTAAACCAGATGCTACCTCCGAAGCTTCTACTATATGGAGTCTGATCCGGTGCTATTTGTAATGAAATTTTTGTTCTTGCTTGTAGCTTCATTTATTTCCCATATTTCAATAATGTTTTCTGTGAATTTTTCTTAAAATTGGCATGAAATCCTTTTTTGAACTTCAATGATAAACAACCGGCCATCAGAGTTTGTTATTTTAAAATTATAGCCAATGTGTCGAAATCACCCCACAAGGTGTCGATTTTACCCCATCATGGTGTCGATCTTACCCGCACTGCAGTCGTGATGCAACAAAAAACACACTTTTTTAGTTTTACCAGAATGTTATCAAAATCAATCCAGGAACCGTAGTTTCTCGTAAGATGGTACATAATAAATCAAAAAAGCTTTTTCGATGTCTACTAGTAAGTTTACAGTGGCAAAAGTATTGCAATCAGGGGAAAACCTTAAGGTATCGTGTTGGCACGATAACGACCTCGTGCATTTTGACAGGCGAATGTTTACAAAACATCAAGCTGTATAGGACAGCTCGAATAGTTAGAACTATAAACACCAGATGGCGGCACCTGTTAGATAAGGACAAAAAGATATTCCCAAATACGAGACAGATATATGATCAAAAGTAGGACCAATTAGGACAAAGTTCGGCAGCGGTCGCTAAACAGGGTCAAGTGCGGTCAAGACGGATCAGCTGTTAGAGGAGGCGCCATCCAAAAAGTTGGCAGCAGTATCAAAATATAAAGCAGAAAGAACAGACTAATTTTTAAACTGCGCAATAAAGTCAAAATAAGCCAGTTCTAAGAAAGTCTTTCCAGCTACTCAATAAACTGTTAATAGGCGTAACAACATATCGAAACTACCCCCAGTTTCCCTATTGGTGTACATTTCAGCACGTTTGAGTGTTTAAATGCGTTAATTTAGCAAGTAATGTTGATCTTGTACCTTATACACAAAAAAACTCATTTTAATTATTAACCTTAGTTTTTCAATTTTTTAATTTTTAATTTAAAAATTGGATTGCTTACCAAGTGGCACAAATCCACAAAACGATCACTAAACGAGTTCTAAACGACTCAAGCTCTCTACCTAAACGAAATATAAAAAGACTTTGTTTAGCAGACGGCAAACGACTCATGCATTCTGAAAATAGCAAAAGCTGGTGACGCGTATATGTTTGAGGGATACTCAACCAGTGCCCAATGAAACATTTTGGACCTAGCTTGAACAAAAACTGGGCTGTCTTGCTTTATCTTCTATACCGCACCTGCTTGCACTCATTCGCGAGCGTTGCAATATACTCTCCCGATTTCAAGTTCTCGCGAATTGCCTACTGCTGTAAGATTGTATGAGTGAATGTGCATCGTTTTTCTCTGTGCTTCCTCTTCTCCCCCCTCGTTCGTACTCCCTTCTTCCATCGATTCGATGCGCGATTCCTGATTTAACCGCGCAGTAACATTTGTAAGGTTCCGTGACAATGAAATAATCTACAAAAATAGACACATCGTTTTCATTTAGCATCCGTGGTCCACACCAAGGTGGATTAAAAACATAAGGTGGTGGATTAGGGCCTTTGGGGGTCGCCATAGTTGAGGAACTTTACGTCATTTTAGAACCGGTAAGCATTGGTTTCCACACACAAAACTTAACAAATAGAACAGATTTCTTTGTAATTATGTGCATTTTTGTGTGTCTATTGGTTTTATCGAAAAAATGAGACATATTAACAAAAGATTTGATGATTTTTTTATGCACGAAATTTAAAATCATGTGAGTAAGAGTTCTAATCTCACGTAAATTGTTCATGTGGCTCGTAGATAATGAGGAATTAATGTGAAAATTGAAAAAAATAATGCTTACTTAATTGTTATCATCAAAAATGACGAAAACACAATGAATTATAGAATAATTTCACGGAATAACACAAAATAACACACTTTAATCCATGTTTTAATGTTAAATAAGAACTCGCGAAATCCGAAATATATTTTTAAAGAATGTTTAATCGAAAAAATGGGGTAGATAAATTATATGAACAAATTTAATAAATGTAAACAAAGTTTAAATTCTGGGGACCTTACGTCAAGTGACGAATTGTCAAAATGTACTAGAGTCCACCACCTGATATTTTTAAATCGACCTTGGTCCACACGGAACGCCGATACCCCAAACACCTCCGGCCAATATCAAATTCTCGATATTGGCGGTGACTTGTGGATGTGTCCTCCCATCTCCTCATCAATTTAATTCACTTGCTACATCTCCTCCCCTTTCTCCTTCTCCTAGAACTCATGCAAATGAAATTCTAGAGAGAAGTGGAAGAAGAGGGAGGAGCATCAGCTTTTTGCTCTCTCTCAAAAAATAAGTCCAAAATTGTCTGCCTTTGGGTACCAGTTTGGGTACTGAGATAGGGCCCCATCTCTGGTCCATATTTTTACCCATTCATGGCGTTTTGGTCGTTTGGGTGGAGCTTCCTCGCTTGGAGGAGAGCTTTCTCATTCCCTCTGTACTGTTATATGGTTTCGCATTGAAGTTATGCATCGCTAGAACTATAACGGTGATACGATTGTTTAAATACTAAACTTCAATTGAAAATCACCAGCACTGAAGCAAGCAAGATTTGAGTAATTTCATTTCATTTCATTTATTAATTCAATATCCGCCATCAAGGCTAAATAAAGTAGACTTAAAACTAAATAAACCCTAACAAATAAATAAAATAATTCATGAAAAACTAAGCCTAACTAAAACTAGTCTTGACCTAGCAAAAAAAATTAAAGAAAAAAAACATAGGTAGAGCGTAGAGACTATCAAACCTAATGAAAACTTAGAAGAATAATTAAAGAGAATTAGAAGAAAAAATACGGTTACGGAAAGAGTTGAGAGAGGAGTCGAAATCAAAGAGATGGTAAAAGTGGTTAAACAACCTGAAACAGGATAGAATAGGATCATTGAAAGTATAAAGAGTATGACGTGTTTCAATTGACAGAGGATCGCGAGGACGAAGGGAACGAAAGGAAAAATACAACGAGATGGACGAGAGTAAATCAGGAGCATCAGTATCAGAAAGTAATAAGCCACCAATAACCCAAGGAAACATTTTGGACCTAGCTTGAACAAAAACTGGGCTGTCTTGCTTTATCTTCTATACCGCACCTGCTTGCACTCATTCGCGAGCGTTGAAATATACTCTCTCGATTTCATGTTCTCGCGAATTGCCTACTGTTGTAAGAATGTATGAGTGAATGTGCATCATTTTTCTCTGTGCTTCCTCTTCTCCCCCCTCGTTCGTACTCCCTTCTTCCATCGATTCGATGCGCGATTCCTGATTCAACCGCGCAGAAACATTTGTAAGGTTCCGTGTCAATCAGATACTGTACGAAATTATACACATTGTTTTCATTTAGCATCCGTGGTCCACATGGAACGCCGATACCCCAAACACCACCGGTCAATATCAAATCCTCGATATTGGCGGTGACTGGTGAATGAATGTGTTTCTCTCCCCTCTCCTCATCAATTTAATTCACTTGCTACATCTCCTCCCCTTTCCCCTTCTCCTAGAACTCATACAAATGAAATTCTAGAGAGAAGTGTGAGAAGAGGGAAGAAGCATCAGCTTTTTCGCTCTCTCTCAAAAAATAAGTCCAAAATTGTCTGCCTTTGGGTACCAGTTTGGGTACTGAGATAGGGCCCCATCTCAGGTCCATAGTTTTACCCATTCATCGCGTTTTGGTCGATTGGGAAAACATGCCAGAGACACTTGGCGGCGGAAGCTTAAATAGTGAAGATTGAATCACTGCAATCGCGTTTCATAGGGAGGTAGTGAGCCAGCACCGAACAAACGACGAATAGCAATCCTGGTAAAGAGGCGCTGAATGCTTTCAATTCTCGAACAGCCATCAATAGTAGGAGGATTCCAGATGATACTAGCATATTCAAGAAGAGGCCTTACCAGAGCACAATAAAGGTTTCTTAGGTAGCTTTGATCTCTAAAATAGAGGTAAAACGTAAAATAAACCCAAGGGTTCGATTACCTTTTAGTAGAACCTCATCAAGCTGCAGTTTAAAGTTAAGACGACTGTCAAGTATAATTCCAAGGTCACGGATGGACATAACACGAGAGAGGGACGAGTTAGATAGAGGATAGTTGAAAAAAATAGCAGAAAGAGAGTGAGAGAAAGAAATAACAGAATATTTTTCAGGGCACAGGCGAAGTAAATTTGATGAACACCAATGAACAAAAGCTTTAAAGTAATGCTGAAGTCTCAAACAATCAGAAGAAGAAGACACAGGTAAAAAGATTTTGATATCATCCGCATAAAGGAGATGACCATCAGGAGGCAAAACATTACAAACATCATTGATGAACAAAGAAAACAGAAGAGGACTTAGCACACAACCCTGAGGGACACCTGACGTACAAAAAAACTCCTCAGATAAGTAATGGTCGTTGGTGTCGGCACCCGTGTATCTAAACACACCACACGACCATTCTTATAGATTTTTGCTTAGAAAGTTAGAAGGGTATATATGCCATGATTAGATGAAGCAAGGCGAAACAAATTGCAAGAAAAGGACAACAATATGATGATGAGTTGTAATAAGCCATCTATGGAGCAAACCAGTGAAGCTATGGAGCTTTCATTTTTTGTCTATGGATATTTGATTTTCCAGTTGTTAATCTGTGGCGCTTGGTTATCGATTGGACACAAATCGTAAACGTTATCAAAAATCACAATTAGGGGGTTGCAATTCGGCGTTACTGATTGCATAGCTGATTGCGTTGCTACCGTGTAAAGTGCCTTTAAGGGTGTTCCGCGTCCACCAAGGAGAATATTTTAGCAGCCGATAAGGTGCATTGTAGCAGATCTGGTAGTATCTACACAAAGTCAGCTTAATGCGGCATACTCGAAAACATCGTCAGCGCCTTCCGCGGCGTCATTTTGCACAGGTACTAATCAATGAGTCGCAGCGCTTTGAGGATCTCGATATTTGTTTGTTTGACGAAAACATGATTGTCGTTTTTCGTCCAACGCCTACATCGATGAATCGCTATGTTGGTGCTAAGAATGCAAGACAACCAACTCCGTACAAAAATCATCCAAGCTATCCGCTCCCAACATCAACTCATTAACCAACATCGTCTCACTATAGAGTGAAAAAGTAACGCTCTATAGCGTTACGCTCAATAGCTTATAGCGTCTAATAGCGTGAGAGATTGAAAATGAGAACCTTTTTGTAAAATTTGTTATAGGACTAGTTAATTTGACCCAGTTACAGGGTTTTGTAAGATAGTTTCGAGGGTATTTCATAACTTTTGGATGCGTGCTAAGGACTTTTGAAAAGGCAACGCAAACTCCTGGTGACATTTAGTTCCAAGGAATGCATTAAAAAAATACTGATTCGAAATTCATACCTATCCTGGAACTAATGTCCCATGTCCATTCTGAAATTTTACAGAAATCGTTCTGGTGCTGGAACTAATTCCAATCCCATATACCGTCTGAACTCACTGGTTGAACTTCGATTCCCTGCCAACTGTTGAATATGTGCTTTTTATTTGGCACGTTTTTTGTTACAAAAAATTACAGAATTTTCTCTCGGCAGGCCATGAGATTTTTATAATTTTCAAAAGCCGAGTTTTCCATACAACCGCATGCTTTGTAATTGAACTGTCAGCCAACTATCGAGCGGTCAATTAAAAAATATGTCAACAAAAAAGCATTCAATTATTGAATTCTGAATGTATGTGTTTATTGTTTATTTGTCATAAACCTGGCACAGGAACTAATCATAACCCATAACCGATTTTTAAACTGATCCTGACACCATACCGGTCGTGGAATTGATCCCGATCCCATACCGCAATGATCTCCAACCTTTTTAGGATCACAGATCAATTAGCTTTGCCGCAGACCACTTTTACAGGGGTAACATTTTGAAGACTCTGTTGAAATCTTTTGATCCAAAATATGTCCAAAATATCTTTTTCTACACATTCCTGTTGAAATGTTTATCTCGATTATGGAGAAAATATGCACATTGTGTAGTGTATTAAGCTTTTCTATTTAAAAAATGCTTTCGGGGACCATTTCTTTTCACGCCCCGGACCACAGCTTGGATAACTGCTACAAAAACCATACTGGTCCTGACATTGATCCCGAACTCATACCGGAACTTACACTAAACCCATAACGATGCTGGAACCGATCCCGACCCCATGTAGATCCTGTTACATAAACCTACGGGTACTGGAACTGATCTCAAACCCATAATGCTCGCTTTTATAATTCGGGACTTGTATAGTATCTGAATCTGTCTTAATCATGGCACTATGCAAAGCAGTCTAGTTGTTTTCCCTTTTTTACATCAGAGGGTCCCGTGGTGCTATTGTCAATTCGGACGACTTAAAAACATGCCCATCTTGGGTTCAAGCTTCGTATAGACTGTCGCCCTAAGCAAAGATTGACTATCTGGCTGCATGGTAATTAATAAGTATCGAAAGCCTGTAATTGCCGGTATGAGCTGTTACCTCTAAAATAATGTAAAAATGTTTCCGTGACATACAGTGCACGCTCGGTAATCCGTATTTGAATCGAGTGCGGATCATCGAATGAAGTTTTAATGTGTTTTTTTTTAATTTTTTTGTCGCAGTTCTTGAGTTGATTATTACATTACCTACATTTTCATGTTGTACAAAGAATGTTAATAATTTTAAAAATAGCAGGAAATTTATCTGTTTAAGCATATTTTACTACTTATGGCCAAACATTGTTTCATCTCATGAATTTGATTGTCAAAACTGCGGATTACTGAGCGTATACAGTATCTGGACCTACAGTAGCGGCTACCTAAAGTAGGACATCAATATTCTGATTTTGAGACATCCTCGACAGTTGCACGGCACACCTATTGGAAAACTATCCTAACACATCGTTGATGACATTGTTTAGCTCTGCTTTAGCTAAACATTAGGCCAATATATTTAAAAAATCCCACAAATTCAAGCAAAAGCGTGCAACTACAGAATTCTGAGTGTAACTTGTATCGTTCTTTCCCCGCTGCGATCGAAACCTTTTCAACCTCTCGTTCAATGTAGCTGAAGAGCAAGAACCAATAATGATAAAGCGAGGTGAAAGGATGTGGAAGAGGGGAAGGAGGGGAGAAAGAGAACGTGGGTGTGAACTATTTTTCGGCCACTATCATCATAATTTAATTAAGGTAAAAAAAATTAACAGCTTTTAGATGAACCGATATCTACGAGATTACATTTTTAATTACAAGTAAATAACAGGTTTAATATTTTTCATTGTTGCATTATGGTTTATGAAAAATAGTCTGAAAGTATGGAGTTCGTTAACACCCTTAAAGCTTTCAATTAGAGTAACATTTCCAATAAGCAGAAAATATAAAATATTAAAAATATACACAAAAAAATGAATATATAAAATATATTTATTACCTATTCCATCTATGTTTCCGGCCATTTTGAATAAAAATTAGTTTAGGTCCAAGGTTATTTTTAAAGCAAAAAATGAGATTAATAAATACTTTTTTACTTTCAATTTCCTATTTTATCGATAGCTGGGTAACATAATAATTATTCATTTTTTCATTATTAATCCTTTTTGTGTTTAAAATTGTTATAATTGTAATTCTTAATGAATTGATCTTTAATCGCAATTGCTGTACTTTTTTATGTTTGCTCAAAAACTGTTACTTTTCTCAGCGTTACGCGTAACGCTTGTTGATCGCAAACCCAAGCAGCATTTTTGAACGCTTGTTTTTACCGCCGTGGATGAGCCAATTAATAGATAATCATGTCTTAATATTGTTTATTTTTATGATAGTTTTAATATTGTTTGTTTATGATAATTACAAAAGCAACAATTTTTGAACCAACATAATAAAGTACATCAAGCGCTAATAAAGATAAAATTCATTGATAATTTATGAGTAAAAAAATTATTATATTATTATTAGGCTATCATTTTTAACATCAATCAGAGTTGTAACAACTTAAAGAATTACAATTTTTACAATCTTTTACATAAAAAAGGGTGAATAACAAATTTTTTTATTAATTTATTTACTGAGCTTTTGATAAAAAAGGAAAATGAAATATATACAAGTATTTATTAAATTTCCTTAACCTCACTTTTAATAAAAGCCCTCGCATCTAAAGTTATTTTTATTCAAAATGACCGGAAACATAGATTGAAAAGGTAATAATTATATTACATACATTTCCATTTTTTTAAATATATTTTCGATATTTAATATTTTTTACCTATTGGAAATGTTACTCTAATTCAGGGGTCTCCATACTACGACCTGCGGGCCGCATGCGGCTCTCGAAAGCCTAAATTGCGGCCCACAGTGGTGTTGCAAAGGATACTGTAAATATTATATTACTTTCACAATTTTCATTAAATTTTTAATTTTTACTAAACCAAGACAAAAATCTAGTTACTATAAAATAAAAATGGATGATTTCAAAATATTCATAAAGTATTTTCATATGAAAACGAGATTTCAACGTTCTCATTACCAAAAGTAACGTCAAAATGGTCTTCAAAAACATTATTTACGAAGCAATGTGGCCCACGAATTGAAAAGTTTGTAGACCCCTGCTCTAATTTAAAGCTTTAAGGGTGTTTACGAACTTCATACTTTCAGACTATTTCTCATAAACCATAATACAACAATGATAAATATGAAACCTGTTATTTACTTCTAATTAAAAATTCTTAAAGAAATCGATTCATCTTAAAGCAATTAACTTTCTTTACATTGCAATTTAAAATATTGTTTATTGAATCAATGTATACTGGTCGGTCGCGTGGTCAAAACTGTAATAAAAATTTTGCTTGGGAATATTTTAACGGATGTAACGCTTCTACCAAAGAAAGGCTCAGCCCTTTACGTTACATTGGAGAAGCGTTACATCTCTTAAAATATTCCCAAACAACATTTTTATTACAGTTTCGTCCATGCAAGCAACTGTTTTAGAGTGTTTGAATAAAAAAAATTAGCTGTAATGATACTTTAAGCTAATTGTTACAAATATAAGTCCCAAAAAGTTTTATTTTTGTACATCATTACACTGTGCTTCACAAACAAAAACCATGGGAATGTAAAAACCCTTAAAATGGAAACTAAATTTAATTAGCATTATGAATAAGAAGGAAATAAAATATATTCACATCATATTTTGTATATCAAATATATGAGATGTATTGATTAACTACATTAACTATGAAATTACATGCCCTACCAATTCAATGCCCTGGTTTTACCAAGAGGTGGGCAAATAAAAATAAATATTAAAAAAATATATATAATTTAATTTTAAATGATTTGAGTAATTACTGAAGTTGTTTTAACACTCACTGATGTTAATGATAGTAAAATAATAATAATTCAATATCAATTTTAAATATTTTTAAATGATATATCACACAATTTTTGTGATCGATTACTGAACTTTTGTATAATTATTTCAATTTTCTGCCTTTCATAATAATACATAAAAATAATTAATACTAAGCCAGAATTATCGGTCAATTGGCCCATCCAAGACGATTAAATCAGGCGTTCAACAAAAATGGTGCTTGGGTTTGAGATAAACAGGCGTTACGCGTAACGTTAGCGTAACGTAGAGGGCTGAGCCTTACTTTTACCTCTCTCGTTGAAGTTTGCAAGCAAACTTTTAAGATAAATTGTATAGGAATAGCATATCTTTACAAAAATATAATTTAAAACTTTCACGCATCCCTGTGACATTGGTTTAAGCTTATTTTCGAAGCGGAAAAAAATATATCAATATGTTACTAAATCTTAATCTGCATTTTTCTTGGTTATTTGTAATTAGAGGGTTATAAAACTTACATGGTGTTCATAGAACACTCCAATCAATACATTTTGATCATTGGAATCTATCTGTGTAGTGAAATCATGCTTAAATAGAAGGTGCCCAATTTGCCCCATATGCCCATTTTGCTTCGCTTTACCCTGCTGATTACACATGGCAGGACAAGCAGTCCTGCATATAACGGCCCGGTCCATTAGGGGTCTGAACCCATGACGGGCATATTGTTAGGTGGTTTGCGTCAGTATAATTAAAATTACAAATTTATAATTTAAATATAAATAGTTTGATTATAATTCGCTCTAAAATAGATTACAGTACATGTACAAATACTCTTAAAAATACTTCAAATATTCTACATATATGGGTTAAAAGGATAGTCCCGTAGTAAATATCAAGAATACCATGTCCATCGATTATTCAAGCCTCATATGGACACCCCCCCCCCCACCATCCTCCTCTGTGGAGGAAATATGTGGCTGTGTGCTACTAAATATGTCTCGAAAACCTGCATTGGCACCGGCATGACCGTATTGATAGTTACATTCAAAATATTAGTTATGTTTATAAATGTATTTTATTTCATATGTTTTGGTTTAATTTATATTTCAACTTCTAAGCAAACATATTCAAGCACTAATACAATGCTAAACATATTTCAACACAACCACAATATCAAATCCGCTGCTCTTTTTACCTATTTTTAAATTTGAGAGGCAAATGTGCTACCATATGTAAAAAATGAGTTTCTCATGTCGACCTTTAAGGCCTTATTAGACACAGGAAAAAAACTGTCATTCGATTTTGGAATCGATCCTTCAAACAGGGTTTGACAGATAGATGGCAGTCGGAAAATCGGAATTAGGCATGCTCAATTCCGATTTGCTCCAGAGTAGATTTTTACTATCAATGTCAATAGAGCGTATTGAATTTCTTGATAATGATGAATATAAACTACACAAATAGTAAACAAAGAATGATTTTTTTCGGATAAAGCCAAGAAAATCAATAAATTAAATAATAAATGTGAAAGGTGACAGAACCGCACTCTTGTCTTATTACACGTACGAGAGGTTTTGTACCAAAGTCTAAGTATGACAGATAAATGCCAATCGAGAAATGACTTTATTTTCCTCCGTCGATCGTTCCCGCTTCGATCGTGTTTGGGAAAGTGGCTGCATATTATTTACGTTCAAATAATTTGTGTTTAGTGAGCTCATATTCAATATAGTTTTATTTTTGAAGCTTCATTTATAACACTAATATACCATCCATCAATCCATCCATATTGTAAATTTTTTTTCTAGTTAAATTATTTGTAATAAATAATTATTTTTTATAATCATAATTATAATAATTATAATTATTTGTAGTTAAATAATTACAATATCACAATATAAAAATACATTTCATCTATTATGTTACAATCGTCTAATTTGATTCAATCTCGAAACCGAAGTTAGACTTCTGATTCAATTCAACTTTTGATCTGCCAAAATCAATTGCTATACTTATATCATGTCCCATCATTACAAAATCAACAGCTCTTAAATCACTTGACCTCGTTATTTGATGCACGTCATAATTGATGTCCTAATACTATAAATTAATCTAGACATTCAACTTACCTAACGTCATACTCCAATGTGGAGGAGGCCGAAATTCTGGATAGTGTTTAGGAAAGAGTTTTTTTGACCATCTAGTTACTAATTTGATGCGATACAAAACAAGCATCCCATTCTGATGGCAATTTTCTTCGTAGAAAACGTTACCTCCGATGGGATTGCTAGTAATCATGGCTAAATGTTCAGATATAGTCACCATCCAGAGCAGCAGCACCAATTTAGTACACATCATTAATCTTGTTTATTTTAGTTTGTCTTTAAACTTGATTCGCTGCAATTATCCAAGGGTTTTAAGACGCAAATATCATTAATGCAAGGTTATAAATGTTCGCTGATATGTTGGTCAAACATAACAGACCATCACAAAACACATGGGGCAGAGATAGATTCATAGATTCGTTTTTCCCGTCCATTGAAAAAAAGTTTGTTTGATTTATTGATTGATCACGGTCCGCATTAACAGAGCAATCAAAGTCTTCATCTTGATAATATATCTTTAAATGTAAGCACTTCGTACAGTATTGAAATCAAGTGGCTCCGCCGAAGACTAGCTAAAAGAAAAGCAACGATTAATAACTAACAATGCTATCAAAGTGTATAATCTACAGTCTCACACGAATGTTAGCGCGATCAGAACTATCGATAACTAAATTTGACTGTTATAAGTGAACAACCGACCGAGCAAATTTCTATCCGGCGCTAACAAAATTCACAGACAGACTGATTCATCCACCGACCAGTCTGGTATACATCAAAACAAAATTGTGAGAAAAAATCACATTCAATTCTCCCACCAAACCATGCGTGTGCGTGGTAAGATAAACTACCGCATTAAGGTACAGTTCGTTATTTATAAACCATCTGTTCATACTTCGTTCTCTTCAACGCAAGATCTGAGTTTTTTTCTATCTTTTGCTCATGCTGATGATGTTATGAACGTTCGTGATGATTACATGTTATGATACCATGAGCAAAGACAAACTGACGCAGCTAAATGTCTCTCACGGTATCCTACATGGGTCTCCAAACTAAATGTCTTGCAGGTTGACCCGCAAGCGGCATGCGGCCCTCAATTTTTGGTTTTGTCTTTCATTCCGATATATGTACTGAAAATCATTGAAAATTTGAACTCTAGACAGACATGACTGTATCATCAGACCCATTACTTGTCTCGTCTGAAACTAATGTGGTTGCCTTCTCAATTTGACTCTTTTCCTTTTCTTTCCTTTTATAAAATTTACATATCTTGTTTGGATTCCTCAACGTCCAAAAGTGAATGCAAATTTAGCAAGGCCACGATTAGTTGCATTGGAAGAACGATTTGAACGTATGAGTAAGCTAACCGAATTTCAAAAAACTTGGTCATTAGATAAATAAATATTTTCTTCACCAAATAACGACAGGAGAAGTCAACGTCGTTAGAAGTTTATCCGATCAAAGCTCATCGACTCACTCGTAAATTTGTCTTCTTTTTCTATTTGGCGTAACGTCCTACGCGGTCATGCAGGCCTATAAGATTTTTAAGACTTACAGGGGTTTTCAAGTCACTTTCTAATGTGCACATAATTATTCACCGCCTCCAAGATGGTTTTCAACAGCCATCGAATGGTGTATTTGCTTCATAATAAAATTTCAGTTTTTACACATGATTTTAAACACATCCCAAAGAACTGTCAAACTCAATCCAGCTTGAGACGCAAAGAATTTTAAAATTATGATGGGAATGAAATATCATATTGATGTGGATGATGAAGAATTTCAAAATTATGATGTAAACGAAATATCATATGATGTGGATGATGATGGATTAACATCTTGCATGCAGTGAATAACAACGTTTAAATTCGAAACTGACTTGAAAACAATCTGTACAGGTATTCCTCGATATACGCCATACTCGATACACGCGATTTTGGTATGCGTGATTTTCTTAATTTAACAGTTCGTTAAGCAATTTGTACTGATTTCACACATCAAATGTCAAATGCAAAATAAATTCTCTTTTGACCGAATCTTAAAAACCATTTTTAAATTGTAATCTTCAATTGATACAGATCAAATAGCTAATTTAGTGGCTAAATCCCATTGCAAGCAAAATTATACGAAAATTTGCTATAATTTGACTGAAAATCTCGAAATTTGACTTACGCTAATATTCGAGATACGCTGTTGCCTCCGGTCCGCATTAATATCGTATATTGGGGAATATCTGTATTCAGTACCACGCTGCCGGATAGCCAGTCCTTGTTACGGGGGGGCGGTCCATATGTAGTTTGAACCAACGATGGGCATGTTACCACGCGGCCGCCGCATTTCACCTCTTGAACCTCGTAAATTACCTTCTCAAAAAAAAACTTTATAACCTCAAAACATTTACCCTCAATCAATTAGGATTGGGTCATTCTGCCTCTAACCTTGGACGAGATCGAACATATTCCTGCTCGCTCCGCATATTCCCTACAGCAGATCACACAAATACATACAAAACTGTCTCATTTCTGTGATGAAAATTGCGGCACGTACGTTAGTACGCTTATACGCATAAGTTAGTAAGCAGTCGAAGTGTGAGTGGAGAGAGAATCGAGTACCAGGTGACTCTCATCTACATGATGCTGTGTTGTATACCGTGCATAGTAATCTGTTGGTATTAGTACTGTTAGTATGTATGTGTAGTGGTATCTTGTTTTGCCTTGTTGGGTGAACCAAAATAAAACTTTGTGCATATGTAACCTCATATTAGAAAAGTAATTCCGTATAAAAAAATTGGCTACAATAGAGACAGATTATATGGGGTCTGATGATACGGAGGGATTTACACTCTTAAAAGCTAAAGCTGATCCATCTAAAAGAAAGCTTGAAAGCCTTCAAGATGCTGAAAAAAAATGAAAAGTGAACGTAGAACCGACAGCGCGTGCATATCCTACATCATGGGATGGTGAATTTCGTGTTTATTTTATGCCTAGTGCCAAACCTCTTGAAACTAGAGCAATTGAAAAATTATTTGATACGAAATATGCATCGGTAAAAGATGTGCTGAGAGTACTCCCAAAGCGTATCCGTGTAGCGGTGAACGATCGTCTGCAAGTAAATAAACTCTAAGGGTGTATTCCTGGTTCGGTTGTCGAGATCGTAGGAGTGTTAGAGGACCTGGAGTATTCAACCGAGTAAATTATTAAATTAAATTAAAAAAGAAATAAAAATTAAATTAATATGGTATTGGTGGGGTAAATCATTCTTGTGAATCTATAAGAGTAGTAGCTGTTAAACGTCTTTACTCTTCAAAAACGTAGATGGGGAACGGATATTATTGTTGGGCCTTAACTGACAGCGGATTGTTGATGTTTGAATGATTCCGAACATCTGTAATTTTTAATATTTATCGGTGCTATCAGAGTCCACTAGATGGCGTAAAGAGAAATCGTGGAAAAGAGATTGTTGAAAATAGACGGCACTCAAATATAAGTAAACAACCAGCTCTCCAAAAAAGGAACAAATCGCGGAGAAGCCAAGACGTTTTTTTTTTATAATGATAGAATAAAGAAACAGAATTCGCTACAAAAACTTGGTTTCCGTTTTAAATTCTAAATCTTAGCCCTTTTGCAAAACGATCTTCGCAACAGCGTCTTTAACTCTAGGACAACTCAAGAGTATCATTTAATCTGAAACAGTCATGTTTTCAGAAACCTTTGCAAAACGATCTTCGCAACAGCGTCTTAACTCCAGGACAACTCAAGAGTATCATTTAATCTGAACAGTCATGTTCGCTATACATCACAGAACTCGCAGCAAGTTTCTATGCACTATTAGTAATAGGCTCAAGAACACCCGACCATTTTTGCATCTTTACAGATAGTCAAGTGCTGTGGAAGTCCTCCGAACGGTTGGTTCAATAAAAGCAAACTTAAATATGGATTCCTTCGCATTGCAACATACCAGGAAATGAGATAGCTGACCTACTTGCCATAGCCGGGCTCGAGAAGACAGTTGTATGATAGA
>NW_024428467.1:12500-27812 GCF_017562075.2 Anopheles merus | reverse complement strand
AAGTAATGGACTGGTTAATTATTATTTTATCGCGGAAGGCTTTGTAAGTGTAATTTAATTCTTCAGAGTTAAAGTTATTTCAAAATTTTGAGATTTGAATGAAATGAATGAAATGAATGAAATTTAGGAATGCTTAAAAGTGACAAACTACGTGAGGAGACGTGTGTGCTTCAACGTTACAGGTAAAATGGGAATTTTCCCCCGTTCTATTTTGGCTATGCTACGGGTTACAGGTAAAATGGGTTTCCGGTCACCTTGCTCTATGCTCCGTTATTGGAGATTATTTTGTTAGCTTTACGAGAGTTTTGAAATTTTGTAGGATGGATTTTGAAATTTAATTGTTAGCTCTACTGGGTTGGAATTATTCTACTTTACGAATGGTGGTTTGAATTATTTATGTAATATTTTTTTGCCATTTCTACTGTTAGTTTTATATTTAATATGAAATTTAATGCTGAGGGGGAGAAAGAATCGAAATAGAAAATAAATGCAGTTTTATAAATAATGGTTTAGTTGGGGAACTAATTGAGATTTGGTTAGGTTGTGAATGGGATTTCAAATTCTACACTATAAAATTAAACTATTTGCCGGTTTGAAAACTCTCGATGTTTCTCGTCGCTGGAACAGAGGAACCGGGAGTCTCGAACACAAACACACTTAGCACAAGTATTCTCGTGGACCGCTCAACGAAAGCGTATTTGCAGAAGGCTTAATTAATTAATTATTAATTGAACGCAGAAGGCGATGCTAATAATAATTGTCTTATAGGATTTTGAATAATTTTTTTTTTTTTTTGCAGAGGGCAATTTAATTCAATAAATATATTTGCTGAAGGCTTATGTAATTAATTTGGTTTATTTAAGGCAAACAGTTTATTAATAATTTTTATTAAGTTTATAAAAAAATGTGAAGTATTTTGCAGAAGGCAACTATTGAAATAATTTTGTTCCAACGCTGAAGGCGATGCTAATTTCCCAATGGAAAAAAGAAGATTTAAAAAACAGGCAAATTAAATTAATTGATTTTAATTAAATCAATGCAGAAGGCTTATGGCAATCGGAGCAGTCAACACACGAGAACACTGCACTTCACTTTTCACACACACACACTAGTGATTCCGGCCGAAGTCTCAACGAATGCTTGATGCAGAAGGTTTAATTTAAAATAAGACGCTGAAGGCGATGCTTTTACTTTAATAATTTATTGAAATGGCAAGTAAATTAAATTTAATATTTAAACAAAGTTAATTAAATGGTTTGAAAAGGTATTTAAGCGCTGAGGGCGATTCTAATAAGCAATCAAATGATTTTTTTTGTGAATAAATTATAAGTGCAAAAGGCTAAATATTAATTAAATATATTTGTTTTAGTTGCAGAAGGCAATTCTATTTATTTAATTTAATATAACTTGATTATTTATTTAATTGTTTGCAGAAGGCACTTGGTAAAGACGCTGAAGGCGATGCTAAATTCCCGACGGCAAATGTGGGTTTGTAGAATTAAATTAAAATTGCAGAAGGCTTAGAACAAAAAGCAATCGGAGTTATCAAAACACGGGATCACTTCACTTTCACACACACACACAACACTAGTGATTCCGGCCGAAGTCGTCGACGAAAGCTGTTTTTTTTATGAAAGCGCTGAAGGCGTTACAAAATGATATTGCTTAAGGCACTTTTTTTTTAAATAATATTTATTAATTAATTGATTTGCAGAAGGCTTCAATTTATTTTCTTCACTGAAGGTGATTCTAAATAAATTTAATTAAGTAAAATTAAATCAATTTTAAATGCTGAAGGCTTATTTAAAACAAGTGGTTATTAATGGGACACTGAAGGTGATGCTAATTTAAATTGGGAGTAAGTTAATTATATTTAAATAAAATCCACAAAAGGCAGTTAAATGGAAAACGCTGAAGGCGATGCTAATTTCCGCACGAAAAATGTGGGTATTGAATAAATTGTTAATTGCAGAAGGCTTAATGCAAAGGGCGATCGGAGTTATCAAGACACGGAATCACTTCACTTCACTTTTTCACACACAACACACACACTAGTGATTCCGGCCGAAGTCGTCAACGAGAGCTTATTTAAAAAGATGCGCAGAAGGCGATGCTAAAATTTATTTAATTGCTTAAGGCACTTTTAAATAAAATAATCGAAAGAAAATTATTATTTATATATAAATATGCAGAAGGCTTTCTCTTTTGTAATACACTGAAGGTGATTCTAATATATTAAACAAGGGCAATTTAAATCTTTGTTATTGCAGAAGGCTTTTAAAAATAAATGTATATAATTGGCACTGAAGGTGATGCTAATTGTAATTAATGGAAAGTTAAAGAAATAGATATTAAAAAATAATAAAAATCGCAAAATGCAGTTAATTCAAACGCTGAAGGCGATGCTAAATTCCCGACGGCAAATGTGGGTTTTTTTGAATAATATTTTTGCAAAAGGTCTAATTAAAATAGCAATCGGAGTTATCAAGACACGGAATCACTTCACTTCACACACACTTGGCACTTGTAGTACCGGTTAACAATTCCAAAGCTTGATTATATAAATTTAAAATTGCAAATATGCCGACGGGAAAAAGCCGATGGCAAAAAATAAATATTTTATTTTAAATACACAGAAGGTGATGCTAAAATGCCGACGGGAAAAAGCCGACGGCAAAAAAAAATAAATAAAATACACAGAAGGTGATGCTAAAATGCCGACGGGAAAAAAGCCGACGGCAAAATAATAAAATTAAAAAAAAAAAAAATACACTGAAGGTGATGCTAAAAATGCCCACGGGAAAAAAGCCGACGGCAAAAAGAATTAAATAAAATACACAGAAGGTGATGCTAAAATGCCGACGGGAAAAATGCCGACGGCAAAATAATAAATTAAATAGATACACAGAAGGTGATGCTAAAATGCCGACGGGAAAAAAGCCGACGGCAAAAATAAATTAAATAAAAAACACAGAAGGTGATGCTATAATGCCGACGGGAAAAAAGCCGACGGCAAAGAAAAAATAAATAGAATACACAGAAGGTGATGCTAAAATGCCGACGGGAAAAAAGCCGACGGCAAAATAATTAAAATAATTAACGCAGAAGGCGATGCTAAAATGCCGACGGGAAAAAGGCCGACGGCAGAATAATTAAAATATTAAACGCAGAAGGCGATGCTAATAGCGGTTGGAATTGTTAACACGGAACACTGCACCACACTGCACCACACTGCACACACACACACACACACACTGTATCAAGCACTCTAAAAACTGAGACTAGCAGAAGCACGACCTTCCTCGTCAACGGTTAAAAGAATACTGACACTTTCACACACACACACAAAATCACTGATCGCTGGGTATTTGGGCAGCGTAACGCCGTCTCGAAGGCTGGAAGAAGACTGAGCGGATGAGCAGAGCACCGAGCAAATTTATACCGTAGCGGCGGGGCCTCCGGGTATAAAATGTTCGGTAGAACTCTGGTGTCGAGCGGGAGCGAGGGAGAACACGTCTGCTCCGTTCGGCTGTCCGATGATGTCTGGCATTTGGCTACCTTTTTTTTTTTTTTTTTTTTTTTTTTTTTTTTTTTTTTTTTTTTTTTTTTTTTTTTGTTAACGAAGAGTGAGCATATTCCATCCCCCTCTCCGACTTACCCAACCCGGCCGGTACGCTGTGGTGCGTATTACTTCATGCGGAGTCGTGTGTGCGGTTGCACCCTGGCTCACGACGCATCTTCTGCGGCGATCTGGTCTGCTGATGCTGCTTATTACGCTGCTTTCCGTGGTGCGACGCGGTCCCTGTGATCCTATCGCCCACACTTCGGGTGGGCAATGGGGGGTCTGCATCGTTGATCACCACTCCAAGCACGTAAGGCAGTTCTCCTGAAATGAAATTTGGATAGAGGAAACAAGAAAACAGAAAAGAGATAGAAACAGCTGAAAATAGAAGAGAGAAGAGAAAAAGAAAGCTGGAAAGAAACGAAAGGAAAGAAGAAAGATTAGTAACTTTCCAGCTTACGGTGGCCCTTGTGGCACGGGTTGTTGCCGTGCCGCAGGGCCTGAAGGACCGCCATTTGCGTCCCTCGCCCGCCGTCTGGCCCGCCTGCGTCGCCTTGCCGTTGGTGGACGCTCAACATCCCATCTCGCTTGGAGAGTGGAGAAGATTGTCCTGGCGGCGGCGCGGACGGCCTCCCACGTATCGCTGCGGGCGCACATTTCCGAGACAATGTTGTCCATTGTTACTCGGGAATGGCACCGCTGCTGCATCTCGTTCCGGATCCGATCGAACCGTGGACAGTGGAACAGCACGTGTTCCACGTCTTCCACGGCGTCCCCACATTCGGGGCAGTTGGGCGAGCCATCCAGGATGCCTTTCTCGACGAAATAGGAGCGCAAGAACCCGTGCCCCGTGAGAAGCTGGGTGAGGAAAAAGTCGACTTCCCCATGCTTGCGGCTGACCCAGAGATTAATGTCTGGGATCAGTCTCCTCGTCTTCAATCCTGGTGCTCCTGGTTGCCCTGCACCCGTTGTCCACTGGTCCTGCCAGCGCCTCATCGTTTCCTCCCGTTGTCGCTTCCGTATGTCCGATTGAACGCCACCACTCGCTACCTTTTCGTCGTGGCAGCGGATATCCTCCTGCATGAGGAGGACTAACGGGGTGGTGTTGGCGACAACGCAAGCGGCATCATAGGATACGGTCTGGAAGGCGCTGGCGACTCGGAGAGCCCCCGGTCGATGCGCCCTTTGGACCGATTTGCGATGGGTCTCCTTGTCGAGGACCCATCGCCCCCAGGTGGCAACTCCGTATCGGATGATACTGTTGCCGACGTTTACGAGCTGTCTCCTACTGCGGCTCTTAGGACCACGCTTATTCGGCATCAGGCAGGTCAAGGCATTCGTAATCCGTGAAGCCTTATTGACCACCCTCTCCAGATGCCGGCTGTGGTGCTGTTTGCGGCAGAGGTCCACTCCCAGGTATTTCAGCGTTTCCGTGGATTGAATCGAGTGACCGCCCGCTTGTAGCTCTGCGAGCTGCGGGACATGATGGGTACAAAAGATCATGAACCCGGTCTTTTGGTGGGCAAGTTCCAAACCGACTCCTTGCAACCACCGCTCGATCTCTCCAGGTTAGCCGTTGCTAACGCGCTGACCTGTTCCGTGGTCCTTCCCAAAAATGTGAAGGCCACGTCGTCAGCAAACCCGATGATGTCCGCTCGTAGTCCTTCGAGCGGCAAGCGGAGTAGGTCGTCATACATGACGTTCCACAGTGTTGGTCCTAGAACCGAACCCTGAGGAACGCCAGCAGATACAGTCCTCGACACTACTCCTTCATCCGTATCGTAGTGGAGCGTTCGGCCAATAAAATAGTTCCGCAGCAACGCCTGCAAATAAGGCGGAGTGTTTTTACGCTGCAGAGCTTGGCCGATCGCTGTCCAGTTTGCCGAGTTGAAGGCATTCCGGACGTCCACCGTTACCACCGCACAGAGGCGATCCCCCTTTCGCTTTTTATCAAGAGCGACTTTCCCGTTATCCATCACCCGAGTGATGGCATCCACGGTCGAACGCCCTTTACGGAAACCGTATTGGGCATCCGAAAGTCCCCCCGTGGACTCCAGGTGGGTTGTCAGCCTCCGCTGAATCAACCGCTCCAAAATTTTCCCCAACACACTCAGCAAGCAAATGGGCCGGTATGACGAGGGCTCCCCAGGTGGTTTCCCCGACTTGGTAAGCAGCACCAGTTGCTGCCGCTTCCATGCGTCGGGGAAAGTGCCTGCCTCCAGTAGCTGCTTATAGCTTTTGGCAAAAACGGCAGGAAAAGCCATAATTGCCGCAGCTGCAGCCATGTTCGGAATATTGTCGTCCCCTGGAGCTTTCTTGGGGTTGAGTGAGCGGGCAATCTCCTTCAACTCTTCCGCCAACTCCTCCTCCGAGACCGGATCCATCGGATCCCCACCTACTTCCGTCTCGGGCCACTCCATCGGGGGACGCTCGGGAAAGAGCTCATTCACGATGAACTGGAGCTTATTAGCATCCCGTTCCATCGGAACCCGAGCTCCTTCCCACTGCTGCTTGCGGATTTGGTACGCAGGGCCAAAGCCGTGCGGTTCCAATTGTTCCGGCAGATCCTGCTTGTGTTGGTCCTTGCTGAGCTTGACGGCCCGTTCCAGGGCAGCGCGTGCGTCCGACTTCATTTGACGCCTTTCCTCGCGCTGCTCCTCGGTCCGGGCCCGGTTGAACCGCCGTTTCATTCCATGAAAATGGCTGCGCAACCGATCAATCTCGGACGTCCACCAATAAACTGGACGCCGGCCCTGTCGCCTTGGGGGTTGTCTAGGCATGGTGCCGTCACAAGCCACCGTAATGGCCTGGGTCAGCTCCTCTGCCGTAGCAACATGCCCAAAAATGTCCTGGTCCCTCAAGATTTCAACGAACAAATCCTTGTCGAAGAATCTTGTGGACCACCTTCCCCCATTCACTGCTGAGTGTCCCACGTTATTGGCGCGCTGTCTCGGAACCCTGCCGACCACAAACTTAATAGTATTGTGGTCACTTGGGGTTTCGTCACAAACTCGCCAATTATTTTCCCCTACCAAAGAGGGCTGCAAAACGACACGTCCACTATGGAGTTGCGGCCATTTCCCCCATCCAAGTGCTCTGGTTGCCCTGGTTTAGGAGAACCAATCCCAAAGCAGCCGCCGCGTCCATCACAACTCCCCCCTAGATACCCTTTCCCCATCGTTTGGCCTTCGCTCCATCCCCCATGCACCTGACCAGGCGTTTACGTCACCCCCGATCACGGTGTCCCGATTCCGTGGGAGTACAGACACAATTTCGGTCCATTTGCGTTTGTATTCCTCGACAGTCAAATCGGAACCCACGGGTGGTAGGTAAACGGAGCAGAAAACAATTCCCCGCATCTCGACCACAACGAAGTCCTCGCGTTGGTTGTCAATGATGCGCTGAAAAGGATAATCCCCAACTGATACCACTGCAACCCGGCCAGTGGTATCGGTAACCCAATTGCTGTTATTACTCGGCACCCAATAGGGGTCCGAGAGAATCAAAATATCACAACCCTCGGCACGAGCACTTTGCAAAAGCAAGTCTTGTGCCATTTGGTCATGATTGAGGTTCTGTTGGAACACTCTAATCATGACTGGGCTGTGGGGTTACCTTTCCAAAGTAGCGGCAACTGCGCTGGCCCAGCGAGTGCCCGATTGCATCCGGACCCTGGCATCCCAAGCACTTCCGCTCCCTAGTGCACGGTCCCTCGTGCTTATCTTCTGCGCAACGGTGGCATTTGCTACTACGGTCCTTGCCACGGCAGCGGGCAGCAGTATGCCCGTATTCGTAGCACCGGTAGCATTGCCGCCGGCGTTCCAATAGCCGAAGCCTGCAGCATTTGCTGAAACCAACCGTGTACTGCCTCGCAAGGGCCTGGTCGGTGACCGCTATTGCTGGGCAATCGAAAAATGCGACCAACGTACCGTAATGCGTTTTTACGGTCGTGATTTGGTCGCTGAAAATTTCAACGCCCAACGCGGCACTCATTTCCGAAGAAATTTCTTCGGATGAAGTGCCAGGCGGAATGTTGGTGCAGTTCACCCGCACTGAGGGTGTCCGCGGTCGGCATTTGGCTTTGCCCTCAAGAGCCTTGGACACCTCTCTCCAAAGGGTCATCGTTTCCTGGTGCGACAATGGTGCTAATTCCAGGAGTAGATGACCCTTGAAGTTTGTGCGATTCTCTGCACATCCTCCTTTTTCACCGTTTCCCTAAGGATTGGCATCATGTCCGCGTACTTGAATCCCCCAATTGATTCAAGTTCAATAGCGTTTGGCATTCTGCCGGCCCTGGGATTAAAGGCAGGTGCCGGCTTTTGCTTGGGTTGGGGAGCAGAAGGTTGGGTATTTGCGGCGAGGCTGGCTGCTTGCTCAGCTTCACGCTGCTTCTTCCTCTTCCTCTCTCCCGGCGCACGGCAGTCTTCCCCTTTACCGTCCGCCATTCTTGCGCCCCCTCTTGCCCCCTTGTGGTCCAGATCCCTGGTCACTTGAAAAACATTCCCCTGCCAACGGTTCCTCTGCCGCAACCACCTTACTATTTTCCCCCTTCCCACCCTTTCCCTTTTTCTTGCTATTTTTCCCTCCTTGACCCGCCAACTGTTGTCCTGTTCCTTATTTCCTGCTGTCTTGGCCTCGTTTTCCCTAACTATTATGTCATACATCTCCCGCATGATTCCCCAAAAACAGTGAAGAATTTGGTGACGTCAGACTCATTCAAGGGAATGGAACCCGGTTGCTGCTCTTGATTGGGGCCTGCCAAAGGCCCCAAGTCTTGCTCCACAACCGGATCCTCCACCAAGAGATCCTCTGTTCCTGTTCCCACATCAATTCCTGACCCGGCCTCCCCTAGCCAAAATGCTGGAAGGTTGTGCAACAGGGCTAATACTGAGCCTATACGCTGTTCCCAATCAGAAAATTGGGGCGTTTTGCTAAAATAGCCCTGTGCTTCACGGTGTCCCTGATAAACAGCATGAGCTCATGTTTTGCTTTTTGCAATGGGCCCATGGGTTGGAATCTGCTGGATATGCAGTTGCAAAAATTTCCTGTCATATGTTTGCCCTGCCTTGGAACCCTCCCCTTGGCTGTCTTCCGCGATCTGCGGGAGAACAGATACCCTTTTTGCTTTCCCCTCCACCTCTACCGAAGAAGCTCTTCGTAAGGCAGGTGCCATCGCCTTGGGGGCTATCAGCTGGTTTGTTGATGCCCGTCTACCAAAGCTGGTGGCCGAAGCCTTAGACGGGGACATCGTTCCCAGTGAGCTACGGCGGGTGGAATATCTACTGGTTCCTGCCTTTGAGGGACTATTTCTACGAAGTAAAGTGGAGCGTGTATTCATCACCATTTTCTACCGTTAATTTCTATGGTTAATTTCTATGGAGTTATTTATGACTGTCTACTGATTTTCTAAAGGGACTGGCAAAATTTAATTAATTGATTGAATAATTAGGCTACTTTGGGATGATGTAACTACAAGGTGTCGAATCAGCGAGATTTTAATGTTAAGTTATATTATTAAGACGGAAAATTAAAATAATTGTCGTGTTTTGACGCGAGATGTCAATAGATTTCGCGCTGTATATAAACTGTCAATAGTTTTTTGTCGGTGTTATTGAACGTTTAATGTAAATGTCAGTCACGTAATTAATTAATTTGTCAGGCCTGATTAAGTGTCAATTGAACAAATTATTATTGGTTGTCAATTGTCTAGGGTCAATTGTCAAAGGTCGAAAATTTAATGTCACGTTTGTTATTAAATTAAACAGAAGCTATTTTTAAAATTATAATATTGTAACAAACAAGGAAATTTAAATTGAGTTAGTTAATTTAGCAAGATTAGTCATAAATGAATAGCATCAATTATTTAAATGTCAAAGAATACATTGAGAGAGTGTATAAGGTAATTTCGATTGGATTTAAGTTAAATAAAAGTGAAGGGGGCTCTTTTTTTTTTTTTTTGAGTGGTAAGAAGGGGGGAAGGAATTCCGATAATTATTTTATAAGGTATCAAGCTTAATAAATTGAAAATTAAGATTGTTTTATTTAAAAAGCTGTCAGTCTATTTAATGTCAATGTCAGGTGTAAAAAAGATGTCAGAATTGTTTATTGTCAAATGAAAATGACGTTTTATGTCAAGAGTGCTGATATAAATCTAACCAAACGGTTTAATTAAATATGAAGATGTTAGAAATCGGCAAGGATTAATAATAATTAATTTAAATCGAATATAATTTCTATGTGGATATTTAAAAGAAATATTTCAACTGTTATGATGATTATTCAAAAAAAATTAGGAGTTTAATTTAACAATTTCTTTTGTCAATCAAGTGATTTTGGATATTAATAATGTAAATATGTTAATTATTAAGGATGCCAGCAAAAAATTTATTTATATGAATTATTTTAATTTAATAATTTAGAATTTTTAAGCAAAAGTGAGTTAAATTTAAATTAAATGTTTGAATATTATTAAATTTTTCCGTTACGACTGTTAATTAATTTAAGTAATAACTGTCAACCAATTTAAATGTCGAAGCGACGTCAATTGTCAGAAATATTGAGCTGTCAATTTGATAATGTGTCAACGTTTGATGTCAAGTGGTCAGCTGTTAATTTGATAATGTAAATAAATCTATTTAATTAATTTAAAAACTATTCAAATCGAAAAACTAATTTATTTTTTAATAAACATGCAGAGGACCGGGATGAAAATAATAACTACGTGATTAAATAAATTTCTATTTGGAAATGAATTTAGATTGAAACTAATGTCAAGTGGAATTAATATTGGGTGTGAAGGGAAATGATTTAAATGGCTTGTAATGGAAATTATGCTTAAAAATGATGAAGCAATGAAATTAAAAGCAAGAATATATATTTGTGTATTATTGCGCTGAAGGCGATGTCAATATATTATTAATTGAATGACTTGTTTAAATAATATATATTTGTTTATATATTTATAAAGAATAAAATAATATTTAAATGATTTAATTGAAATAAAATTGCCAACGGAAAGTAACTGAACTAGTGTAAATATTATTATTATCGCGGAAGGCTTGGTGTATTAAATATAATTCTTCAGAATTTTAGTTATTTCAAAATTTTGAGATTTGAATGAAATGAATGAAATGAATGAAATTTAGGAATGCTTAAAAGTGACAAACTACGTGAGGAGACGTGTGTGCTTCAACGTTACAGGTAAAATGGGAATTTTCCCCCGTTCTATTTTGGCTATGCTACGGGTTACAGGTAAAATGGGTTTCCGGTCACCTTGCTCTATGCTCCGTTATTGGAGATTATTTTGTTAGCTTTACGAGAGTTTTGAAATTTTGTTAGGATGGATACTTTAAATTTAAATATTCAGTTCTACTTTGAATGAATATAATGATAAGCAAAGCAATAATAAAATAGGATTTAGTTTAAATTGAATATAAGGTCTGCATGGATAATTAAAATATTGAGTCAACTAATATAAGAATTATTTATGGAGTATGGCTTTAAAAGTATTAATTGATTTTTTAATCTTTTGTTATTGTTTATTAAATCGTTCTTGTGGGATCGGGCCGGCAGATAAAAGTAGTAAAGTATTTAATGAAAGTATTTAAGAACCCTTGAGTAAAAGTGAGTTTATTTAATTTAAATGTTGAGTATAATTAATTAATCAATTGCAAGTGTCAAATTATTTAATTTAATGTCAAAATGGTATGGGGCTTTAATATAAATCTTTTTAAATTATTGCTCAACTTTCCAAATAAGAAATATTAATTATTATAAGACATGCAAACAACCGGGGAAAAAAAGCTACGTGATTTAATGAACTTCTACTTGTTAAGGGGTTTTGGATGGAGAGAACGTATTGTCAATAATTAAAAAGGTGGAGAATTGTAATTTAAGCAAACGAGTTATTAAAATTGAATTATAAATTAATTTATATTAAGTAGGAAGATGTATTAAGAAATTAAATTGATGGTTTAAATGAAAGTTTGCTATGGCAATAATGAAGCAATGAATTAAAATTGAGATTTTTTTTTTTTTTTTTGATGTATTTCGCTTAAGGCGTTTTAATATTTTTTGTTTATTTGAAAAACTTGTTTAAATCAATAATAATTTGAAAAGAATGAATTAATATTAAAAGAATTTTAATTGAAATAACTTGCCGACGGAAAGGAATTGAACTAGTGTAAATAAAATTATTATAGCGGAAGGCTTCGTATGTGTTGATTTAATTCTTTGGAGTTTAACTTATTTAAATATTTGTGATTTGAATTAAATGAATGAAATGAATGAAGTTTAGGAATGCTTAAACCGGGAGAAAAGGAGTAAATACGTGATTTAATAAATTTCTACTTGTAAAGGGTTATGGATTGGGAGAACGTATTGCCATTAATTTAAAAAGTGAAGAATTGTAATTTAGCAACTGAGTTTGTTAAATTGAATTTTGACGTAATTTATATTAAGTTTTAAGATGTATATAAGAATTCAGATCGATTGTAGAGTGAAATTAAATTGATGGTTTGAAATTGAAGTATGCTATTGCAATAATGAGGCAATGTATTAAAGAGGAATTTATTTAATTTTGCTGTATTGTGTTTAAGGCGGTTTAATTAATTTTAATAAAGAGACTTGTTTAATGAAGATTTTCGTATTAATATTTGAATATAATAAATAATATTTAAATATTTTAAGTTAAGAAAAAATTTCCAACGGAAAGTAACTGGACTGGTTTAATTATTATTATCGCGGAAGGCTTTGTATGTGTTAATTTAATTCTTCAGAGTTAAAGTTATTTCAAAATTTTGAGATTTGAATGAAATGAATGAAATGAATGAAATTTAGGAATGCTTAAAAGTGACAAACTACGTGAGGAGACGTGTGTGCTTCAACGTTACAGGTAAAATGGGAATTTTCCCCCGTTCTATTTTGGCTATGCTACGGGTTACAGGTAAAATGGGTTTCCGGTCACCTTGCTCTATGCTCCGTTATTGGAGATTATTTTGTTAGCTTTACGAGAGTTTTGAAATTTTGTTAGGATGGATTTTGAAATTTAAATTGTTAGCTCTACTGGGTTTGGAATTATTCTACTTTACGAATGGTGGTTTGAATTATTTATGTAATATTTTTTTGCCTATTTCTACTGTTAGTTTTATATTTAATATGAAATTTAATGCTGAGGGGGAGAAAGAATCGAAATAAGAAAATAAATGCAGTTTTATATAATAATGGTTTAGTTGGGGAACTAATTGAGATTTGGTTAGGTTGTGAATGGGATTTCAAATTCTACACTATAAAAATTTAAACTATTTGCCGGTTTGAAAACTCTCGATGTTTCTCGTCGCTGGAACAGATGGAACCGGGAGTCTCGAACACAACACACACTTAGTACAAGTATTCTCGTGGACCGCTCAACGAAAGCTTATTTGCAGAAGGCTTAATTAATTAATTTATTAATTGAACGCAGAAGGCGATGCTAATAATAATTGTCTTATAGGATTTTGAATAATTGGTTTTTTTTGCAGAGGGCAATTTAATTCAATAAAATATTTGCTGAAGGCTTATGTAATTAATTTGGTTTATTTAAGGCAAACAGTTTATTTAATAATTATTATTAAATTTATAATAAATTGTGAAGTATTTTGCAGAAGGCAACTATTGAAAATAATTTTGTTCCAACGCTGAAGGCGATGCTAATTTCCCAATGGGAAAAAAAGGATTTAAAAAAAGGCAAATTAAATTAATTGATTTTAATTAAATCAAATGCAGAAGGCTTATGGCAATCGGAGCAGTCAACACGAGAACACTGCACTTCACTTTTCACACACACACACTAGTGATTCCGGCCGAAGTCTCAACGAATGCTTGATGCAGAAGGTTTAATTTAAAATAAGACGCTGAAGGCGATGCTTTTACTATTAATTTATTGAAATTGGCGAGTAAATTAAAATTTTAATATTTAAACTAGGTTAATTAAATGGTTTGAAAAGGTATTTAAGCGCTGAGGGCGATTCTAATAAGCAATCAGATTAATTTTCTTGTGAAGTTATCAATGCAAAAGGCTAATTACTTTAATAAAATATATTTGTTTTAGTTGCAGAAGGCAATTCTATTTATTTAATTTAATATAACTTGATTATTTATTTAATTTGTTTGCAGAAGGCACTTGGTAAAGACGCTGAAGGCGATGCTAAATTCCCGACGGCAAATGTGGGTTTGTAGAATTAAATTAAAATTGCAGAAGGCTTAGAACAAAAAGCAATCGGAGTTATCAAAACACGGAATCACTTCACTTTCACACACACACACACACAACACTAGTGATTCCGGCCGAAGTCGTCGACGAAAGCTGTTTTTTTAATGAAAGCGCTGAAGGCGTTACAAAATGATATTGCTTAAGGCACTTTTTTTTAAATAATATTAATTAATTTGCAGAAGGCTTCAATTTATTTTTTCACTGAAGGTGATTCTAAATAAATTTAATTAAGTAAAATTAAATCAATTTTAAATGCTGAAGGCTTATTTAAAACAAATGGTTTATTAATGGGACACTGAAGGTGATGCTAATTTAAATTGGGAGTAAGTTAATTATATTTTAATAAAATCCACAAAAGGCAGTTAAATGGAAAACGCTGAAGGCGATGCTAATTTCCGCACGAAAAATGTGGGTTTATTGAATAAATTATTAATTGCAGAAGGCTTAATGCAAAGGGCGATCGGAGTTATCAAGACACGGAATCACTTCACTTCACTTTTTCACACACACACACACACACACACACAACACTAGTGATTCCGGCCGAAGTCGTCAACGAGAGCTTATTTAAAAAGATGCGCAGAAGGCGATGCTAAAATTTATTTAATTGCTTAAGGCACTTTTAAATAAAATAATCGAAAGAAAATTATTAATTTATATATAAATATGCAGAAGGCTTTCTCTTTTGTAATACACTGAAGGTGATTCTAAATATTAAACAAGGGCAATTTAAATCTTTGTTTATTGCAGAAGGCTTTTAAAAATAAATGTATAATAATTGGCACTGAAGGTGATGCTAATTGTAATTAATGGAAGTTAAAGAATAAAAATAAAAAAATAATAAAAATCGCAAAATGCAGTTAATTCAAACGCTGAAGGCGATGCTAATTTCCCGACGGCAAATGTGGGTTTTTTTTGAATTATTATTTTTTGCAGAAGGCTTAACAAAAATGGCAATCGGAGTTATCAAGACACGGAATCACTTCACTTCACTCACACGTGGCACTTACAGTACCGGTCAACAATTCCAAAGCTTGATTATTTAAATTTTAAATTGCAATTATGCCGACGGGAAAAAGCCGATGGCAAAAAATAAATATTTTATTTTAAATACACAGAAGGTGATGCTAAAATGCCGACGGGAAAAAGCCGACGGCAAAAAGAAATAAATAAAATACACAGAAGGTGATGCTAAAATGCCGACGGGAAAAAAGCCGACGGCAAAAAAAATAAAATTAATTAAAAAACACAGAAGGTGATGCTAAAATGCCGACGGGAAAAATGCCGACGGCAAAATAATAATTAAATAAATACACAGAAGGTGATGCTAAAATGCCGACGGGAAAAAAGCCGACGGCAAAAAAAAAAAAAATTAAATTAAATAAAATACACAGAAGGTGATGCTAAAATGCCAACGGGAAAAAAAAGCCGACGGCAAAATAAAAAATAAATAAATACACAGAAGGTGATGCTAAAAAGCCGACGGGAAAAATGCCGACGG